>NC_060190.1:45036632-45336632 GCF_021184085.1 Oncorhynchus gorbuscha | reverse complement strand
GGCAAGAGCGTAGGCAAAATCTATTCAATAGGATTGGTTGCTGGGAAGGTTAACAGAAAATGATTTTTGTGTTCGTTTTCAAATATTTTCTTTAATCATTTGCCAGACAGTTTTGCTCCCGCTTTTAAATGATTTGCTTACAAGTTTTGGGGTTTTGCTTTTGATGTATTATTTTTGTTTACAATTCTATACATTTTGCTCTCAATTGTTTGGTTTTTGATTTTGACATCCGTTATTTCACCCATTCTCGAAAATATAATTTTTACATTCTCAACTTTATTTTTCATGTTCTCAATTTCTTTGATTTTGAATTCAATACATATGGCGTGAAATTGACCCCATGGAGATGTGTGCGCTGCATGAGGTGGTCATTCCAGATACTGAATGGTTTTCTGATCCACACCCCTACCTTTTTTTTTTGCTCGCCTCCCTACCACTGAGGAAGTAAAGCTCCCGCTCAGCCCAGTCAAAACTGTTCGCTGCTCTGGCCCCCCAATGGTGGAACAAACTCCCTCACGACGCCAGGACAGCGGAGTCAATCACCACCTTCCGGAGACACCTGAAACCCCACCTCTTTAAGGAATACCTAGGATAGGATAAGTAATCCTTCTCACCCCCCCCCCTTTAAGATTTAGATGCACTATTGTAAAGTGACTGTTCCACTGGATGTCATAAGGTGAATGCACCAATTTGTAAGTCGCTCTGGATAAGAGCGTCTGCTAAATGACTTAAATGTAAATGTAAATGTATCTGTGACCAACAGATGCATATCAGTATTCCCAGTCATGTGACATCCATAGATTAGGGCCTAATACATTTATTTCAAATGACTGAAACTGTAACTCTGTAATTGTTGCATGTTGCGTTTATATTTTTGTACAGTGTAATTGACCTGGATTCTCAGTGCGTGGAGCTGGCTCTATGGCTTTACATGGTCCACGTTCTAACACTTAAGCTCTCCCCATCCCGGCGTTGTAACCCAACACTGAGTGTGAGAATGTGAGAGATAAACATCTACATGTAGACTAGACACAGAGAGGGCAAGCGGATATCTCTGCTTTATTTAATGCTATTCATAATACATTTAAAGGTGTGATAATGTTCACGTGATATGGTGTGTTATGTCTTGAAGTGTGTGGAATGTTGTGGAACGTCATTTGTGTTTGGTCTACAGACAGAGTTACAGTATTGCATGTCTGGATGTCAGGCGTAATGTGCACACGTAATGTGTCATGCATGAGGTACAGTATACCTAACGACCACATCAGCCAATGTGTGTCAGTTTAAGTGTGTCAGTGAAATACTCAAGAACCACAAACACTACACAGTATTAGAGGTCGACCGATTATGATTTTTCAATGCCGATACCGATACCGATTATTGTAGGGCAAGAAAGTAAATTTGTAATAATAACAATTACAACAATGCAATATGTCAAATAAATAATGAAACATGTTCAATTTGGTTTAAAAAAAAACAAAGTATAATGTTTAAAAAAATATAATGTTCCTTGCTCAGAACATGAGAACATATGAAAGCTGGTGGTTCCTTTTAACATGAGTCTTTAATATTCCCAGGTAAGAAGTTTTAGGTTGTAGTTGTTATAGGAATTATAGGATTATTTCTCTCTATACGATTTGTATTTCCTATACCTTTCACTATTGGATGTTCTTATAGGCACTTTAGTATTGCCAGTGTAACTGTCACGGTTCATGAATCCACTGCCTCCCTCTCTCTTTCTCTCTCTCTCTCTCTCTCTGTCCCGTGTTTGTGTGGGTGTGGTTCCCAATCTCGGCCTGATTGTCTGCGCCAGCTGGAACCACTTATCTTCCCTTTATATGTTCTGTAACCAGTGTTTCTTGTTGTCAGATCGTTGTTACTTCCCTGAGGTTGTGTCGTTACTTCCCTGGAGGTTGTGTCGTGTGTCAGTGCTCATCTCTCGCCACCCTTGTGTGGATTATCTGCTGTGCTCCTTCCTTCCCATCCGGACACACTCCCCTGGATTTCTCAGCACGCTATCACCGGAAGATGCGCCCTAGTCCCTGGGTCGGATTCCGTCTGAGTACAGTCTGTTTGTCCTGTTGCTGCTGTAAATTATATTCATTAAACCATCGTTGCTTGCATCTTGCATCCGCCTCTGTATTGTTACAGTAACAGTATAGCTTCCGTCCCTCTCCTCACCCCTATCTGGGCTCGAACCAGGAACACATCGACAACAGCCACCCTCGAAGCAGCGTTACCCATGCAGAGCAAGGGGAACAACCACCCCAAGTCTCAGAGCGAGTGATGTTTGAAACGCTATTAGCTCGCACCCCGCTAACTAGCTAGCCATCGGTTACACCAGCCTAATCTCGGGAGTTGATAGGCTTGAAGTCATAAACAGCTCAATGCTTGAAGCACAGCGAAGAGCTGCTGGCAAAACGCACGATAGTGCTGTTTGAATGAATGCTTACGAGCCTGCTGGTGCCTACCACCGCTCAGTCAGACTGCTCTATCAAATCATAGACTTCATTATAATATAATAAGACAGAAATACGAGCCTTAGGTCACTAATATGGTCGAATCCGGAAACTATCATCTCGAAAACAAGAAGTTTATTCTTTCAGTGAAATACGGAACCGTTCCCTAAATCTAAATATTCCTGTTACATTGCACAACCTTCAATGTTATGTCATAATTACGTAAAATTCTGGCAAATTAGGCGGCCCAAACTTTTGCATATACACTGACTCTGTGTGCAATGATGCAAGAGAAGTGACAATTTCACCTGGTTAATATTGCCTGCTAACCTCGATTTCTTTTAGCTACATATGCAGGTTTAAAAATATATACTTCTGTGTATTGATTTTAAGAAATGCATGGATGTTTATGGTTAGGTACAGTTGTGCAAGATTGTGCTTTTTTCGCAAATGCGCTTTTGTTAAATCATCCCCCGTTTGGCAAAGTTGGATGTCTTTGTTAGGAAGAAATAGTCTTCACAGTTCGCAACGAGTCATGTTAGCAGGCAATATTAACTAAATGTGCAGGTTTACAAATATATACTTGTGTATTGATTTTAAGAAAGGCACTGATGTTTATGGTTAGGTACACATTGGAGCAAGACAGTCCTTTTTCGTGAAGACGCACCGCATCGATTATATGCAACGCAGGACACACTAGATAAACTAGTAATATCATCAACCATGTGCAGTTAACTAGTGATTATGATTGATAGATTGTTTTTTTATAAGATAAGTTTAATGTTAGCTAGCAACTTACATTGGCTTCTTACTGCATTCGCGTAACAGGCAGTCTCCTCGTGGAGTGCAATGTAATCAGGTGGTTAGAGCATTGGACTAGTTAACTGTAAGGTTGCAAGATTGAATCCCAGAGCTGACAAGGTAAAAATCTGTTATTCTGCCCCCTGAACAAGGCAGTTAACCCACCGTTCCTAGGCCGTCATTGAAAATAAGAATGTGTTCTTAACTGACTTGCCTAGTTAAATAAAAGATAAATAAAGGTGTAAAAAAATTAAAAATAAATCGGTGTCCAAAAACACCGATTTCCAATCATTATGAAAACTTGAAATCGGCCCTAATTAATCGGTCATTCCGATTAATCGATTGACCTCTACACAGTATCCTTATAAACACATTGGAAATATAAGGAGACATACAATGAAAATATTCAATGGTCAGATAGACTTCGTCCTTGCCAATAGGTAAAGTGCAGTTTACACTTGAAATGGTGTGAACTTGAGTCATTAACGGTGAAATCCCCTTTGGATCTAATGTGTTTGTAGATTTTTATACATCACTTTGGTCCCTCAGGATCCTGACAAGATGAAGAACATGTTAGGTAGGTGTGGCTCTGATTGAGTTTGAACTGTCTGGCCTTGAGCTGATGCTGGAACACTATAGCCCAGACTGCCTCTACCTCTTTGTCTCTTTCTATCTCTCTTTCTCTCTCGCTCAGCCTCTCCCTAAAGGCCAGGGTGGGTTTGCAGGCACCTCACCTGCCAGGATTAATTAAAGCTAATGAATGATGAGCGGTGCCAGGGAGTAATCCTGCATTCCACTGACCTGGGACAGGGACAGGGACCTCCACTGTGACCTTGTGTCGAGATGACACACACACTAGCTGGGAGAGGACTAATAGGTGTGCCACACCCAGCGTACATGGCCCTGATCTGAATGAGCTCTGTTAATCCACAACACCTCGTCCAGATCCTGATGTACTCAGCATGTAGTACTCATCCTCCTGTCCCCTGTAACTTCCACACAGGTTCAAATGCTCTTATCATGCAGGGGAGTCACAGGCTGTGCTATGAATCTAGGTCTCTAGTAGTCTGCTAGTAGGACAGACTCACTTTGCAAGGTGCTTTGTAGAAGAACTAGGACAATAAGTCTGAGGGAGTCAGTCTGAAGGTGAGAGGCAGATGGGAGGGACTGAGAGGAGAGGCAGAAAGAAGGAGAGGAACAAAGTCACACATTTCACAGGGATATGACACCACAATTTACAGCTGCACAGCAAATTTGAAATAAAAAACTTAACACCCACAGGGTTAAATGTAAGAATCTCTTAGTGTGTACTGTATATGTGACCATCAGAAATAGTGTTAAACTAACACTTTTAAAGTGTTGATGAACTAACACCCTAAGAATGTTTGGTCCCTAAAACCATGGGCAACATCTGACTTAAATTAACCTTTTATTAGAGCTGATGCTGTTACACTTTCTCAGTGTCAGGGAATTAACACCTATTCTGTTACAGTAACTTGCTTTGGGGTGTTGTTTTAACACTCTAGGGCAGGGATGGGAAACCTTGATGGGGTGGAGGCCCAAAAAAATATATATGGTTTGCGTACCCACATCCAAAGCCTCCACATTGCAAGCAAAACACTGTAGTGGCCCCCCTCTAGACAGAGAGAAAACATTTTTGCATGACTCAATAGGCACGCTGCAGTCCTGTTTAGAGTTAATTTTTGTGCAATTCTACACATTTTGCAATGGTGTGTAGAGAAAATGTTACAATTTTAAAGTAAGTTTGCTGCATTCTACACATCTTGACATGGGCTAGAGAGAAGATTTAGCAATTTTATAACACATTTCATGCAATTCTACTCATTTTGCCATGGGGTGTAGAGCAAATGTTACAGTTTTAAAGAACATTTCATAATTTCTCCACATTTTGCCATTGGGCAGAGAGCAAATGTTACAGTTTTAAAGCACATTTCATGATTTCTACACATTTTGCCATGGGACGGAGAGTAGATTTTGCAATTTTATAACACGTTTCATGCAGTTCTACTCATTTCGCCATGGGGCGGAGTGAAATGTTTGCGATTTTTAATATGAATGAGACTGAAAATCAATGGGGTGGGGGCAGTTATTTGTTTAGATAGATGGCTGCTAACCTAATTTGATTTAATTTAAAAAATGTCAAATCTAAAAATTGTTAGCTGACATGGACTAATTCCCTGACTATTGGTGAATAACATAACAAGAGGAAAACTGCTGATGCACAACCAAATTTAGAAATGGCATCTTGTGTAGCCTACTATTTTAACTCGCAACAGTAAGTTGAGACCCCAGCCCAAAATAATAATGGGGGGGAATTGATCCAAGGGCCTTCAAAATGCATTTTAAATGGTTCCAGTGCCACCCATGATTGTGATTCCTAGTGACAGAGACACGACTGTTGCAATGGATGACATCCTGTAGCATTCAATTAGTGAGTGCCTAAGCTCATACATTATAACAAGGCTTTGCTTTTTTGACAATACCATACTTTGACAGCCTAGTTTTATCCTAACACAGTTGTCTGAAACTACTGGTTTGCAAGTCATTTCACTAGCTTGCGTAGTGCTACATAATTCCAATCGGAATTCAGCCAGTTAGGATATCCAACAATTTAAACTTTTAATCACCCGCAATTTGCAGTTAGAATGACTGTCAAGGTAGGGAAGATTGAAAAATTAGACTTCCGGGCCTCCCGAGTGCACTGCATCGCAGCGCTTGAGGCATCACTACAGTCCCGGGTTCAACCGGGAGTCCCATAGGACAGCGCACAATTGTACGGGTTAGGGCAGGTTTTGGCCGCTCTAACGACTCCTTGTGGTGGGCTGGGCGCCGGCAGGCTGACTGTGGTCGTCAGTTGAACTGTGTTTCCTCCAACATATTGGTGCAGCTGGCTTCCAGGCGGGCAGGTGTTAAGAAGCGTGGTTTGGTTAGTCATGTTTCGGAGGACCTTCACCTCTCCCAAGCCCGTTGGGGAGTTGTAGTGATGAGACAAGGATATCACGAAAAAGGGGTAAAAAATATGTACAGTACCGGTCAAAAGGTTTAGAACACCTATTCATCCCAGTGTTTTTCTTTATTTTTACTATTTTCTACATTGTACAATAATAGTGAAGACATCAAAACTATGAAATAACACATATGGGATCATGTAGTAACCAAAAAAGTGTTAAACAAATCAAATATATTTAGCTTATGCCTTGATAACAAAATGTATTTCCTTCTTAATGTGATAGGGCTTTTGATTCAAATAACGCTCCATTGTGCACTTGGCGACAATTTCAATCCCACCGGTATTTTTTTGTAATTGTAAAAAAAAAAATGTTTTTAAAATGTTTTATTTAACTAGGCAAGTCAGTTATGAACAAACTGTTATTTACAATGACGGCCTACACCAGCCAAACCCGGACAACACTGGGCCAATTGTGCGCCACCCTATGGGACTCCCAATCATGGCCGGTTGTAATACAGCCTGGAATCAAACCAGGGTGTCTGTAGTGACGCCTCTAGCACTGAGATGCAGTGCCTTAGACCGCTGCGCCACTAACCCCACTAGCATCAACACTCAACGATGGTAGATAGCCTAGCGGTTAAGTAACCAAAAGATTGCTGGTTGAAATCTCTGAACCGCCTAGGTGAAAAATTGGTCGATGTGCTCTTGAGCAAGGCACTTAAACCTAATTGCTCTTGAAGGTCACTCTGGATAAGTGCGTCTGCTAAATGACTATAATGTAAACAACACTTTTTTACCTCAACACCAAGAGTTTAACACCCGCAAATTTGCTCAGATAGGGAACGCTGGTAATACACACACCATCTTTGGATCAATGTGCACCCTCATCTCATGTATGTTCTGTCAATCACAAGCCACATAAAAGACGAGAAGAGTCCATTTTTAAGCTAAGACTACCGTACAAAGGTGGGAGGCAGGGGCGCTCCAGTACAGTAGGTGGCTAGCTAGGATACCGGTAAACAGTGACCTTCGCCCCACCTTTCGGGCACTGCTTTCCTGCAGTTCTGATAATGAGGCCAGGTGCTTAGCAGGCGGGAGCGAAGGACACTGTCTGCTAGCTAACACTGTGGTACACATCAGGTGGGAGGCGGGGGTGATACCGGTGTCTAGCTTGCTAGGTCACCAGTAGACAGTGGCATTTGCCATCGAAAAACTCAGATAATACCAATATTTTAATCGCATATCAGGGGAAATCCAGAACATCAAAAGTGTTACACGAGCATGAGGATGACGTGCTAAAGGGGGAGCATTCATGCATGAACAAATGGGGTGCTCGAGGGAGGAGGGGGGTTCAGACATGAATGCTCAGCCAGGCAAATAAATCATATTTATCTTTAACCTTTTTTTCTCTTAAAAAGCTGGTAGTCCTGATATGACAGTAACCTTTTCATAATGTTCAGGAGGAATCAGTCAGAGAGCTAAATGGGTCATGAATTAACCATATACTTCAGGCGTCAGCCTCACAAAATGACTGTTATTATTTGCCGCAGCCATACTCAAGAAGTTTAAAGCGTTGTTGAAAAGTAATTTTGTCCCACAGTTGGATTCAGACAAAAAAAGCGTTGAAATTATTTGGCATTAATGTTCTACATGTCAATGCACTGACGTTTGCATGTTGTCTTGGTTGTGTTTCAACAGGTCCTGGCCATCATCTCCATCCTCTTCATCGTGCTGTCAACCATTGCCTTGTCTCTGAACACCCTCCCGGAGCTGCAGGACATAGACGAGTTTGGCCAGGTGACAGACAACCCTCAGCTAGCTCACGTGGAAGCGGTGTGCATCGCCTGGTTCACCATGGAGTACCTTCTCCGCTTCATCTCCTCGCCCAGCAAGTGGAAGTTCTTCAAGGGTCCACTAAACATAATAGACCTGCTGGCCATCCTACCCTACTACGTCACCATCTTCCTGACTGAATCCAATAAGAGCGTTTTACAGTTCCAGAACGTCCGGAGGGTGGTGCAGATCTTCAGGATCATGCGTATCCTCCGTATTCTGAAGCTGGCCAGGCATTCCACAGGGCTTCAGTCTCTGGGCTTCACCCTGAGGAGGAGCTACAATGAGCTGGGCCTACTCATCCTATTCCTGGCCATGGGCATTATGATCTTCTCCAGCCTTGTCTTCTTCGCCGAGAAGGACGAGGAGGACACCAAGTTCAAAAGCATCCCGGCCTCCTTCTGGTGGGCTACCATTACTATGACTACGGTGGGGTATGGGGACATCTACCCAAAGACTTTACTGGGTAAAATTATTGGGGGTCTATGCTGCATAGCTGGAGTGTTGGTGATAGCCTTGCCCATCCCCATCATCGTCAACAACTTCTCAGAGTTCTACAAGGAGCAGAAGAGGCAGGAGAAGGCAATCAAACGGCGGGAGGCCCTGGAGAGGGCCAAGAGGAACGGCAGCATCATCTCCATGAACATGAAGGAGGCGTTTGCACGCAGTGTCGAGCTCATGGACGTAGTGGTAGAAAATAATGGAGAGAACATGGGGAAGGTGCAGGACAACCACCTGTCACTTAGCCACAGGAAAGAGACTCCCAAGAGGACCACCTCAGAGATGGGCTTCACTCAGTCATTAGAGCCCAGCTCACCAGACAAAGCCCATCCCGCCAGCCCTCAGCAACTCAACGCTCAGAAACTGGAGGAGATGTACAACAAGATGGCTAAGACCCAGTCTCAGCCTAACCTGAACAGTAAGGACAAGGGGCATTTGTCTAAAGCGCCCAAGAAGAGAGACGAGATAGAGATGGGTATCATCCCCACAGAGCCTGCCCCAACCACAGACATGAGGAGCATGTCCAGTATTGACAGCTTCATGAGTTGTGCTGCTGACTTCAACGAAAGTGCTCGCTTCTCCCACAGCCCCAGCACCATTGTTCCAGGGAGGGTTAGCACCAACCCCGTGCTCGAGACCACCCTGGAGCACGAGGCCATGGTGTCCCCCCACAGCACCACCAAGGTCCCTGGAGGACGAGGCTCCAAGCACGGCCTGTTCTCTGACAGCCCCCGGGGCCTACGCTTCAGCAACCCGCTAAAGAACCGCTCCCTCAAGGTCAACTTCAAAGGCGGGGACGCAGATCCTTCCTCCTCCTCCTTACCACAGGGGCCAGGGGGCGGGGCCCTCTCAGATAGCTCTGCCCTCTCTGCCCACTCCCTCATGAGTCCTGAGGTGTCTGTCTACACCACTGCCAGCAGCAAGACTCCACCCCCTGAGACCCTGATCCCGACAGTCTTCACATTCCATGACGTGTCCATCAGTAAGTTCATTGATGCTGACACGGACGAGGAGGAACACCTCCATGATAGCTCGGGTACAAACGCCTCCCAGAGGCTTCTGGGAAAAGCCAGCCCCAAGCTCAGCTCCTACAGCAGCCACCACCGCATGGCCAACCACCTGGAGGGCTCCCAGAGAATGCTGGGTAACAGTGTGTTCCCCTTGGAGGCCCAGTCAGGTGGGGGACAGGGGAATCATGTGCTCTCTCGGGGAGAGAGGAGTCATTCAAACACCCATAATGAGAGCGAGAGCAAGTGAGGTAGGGGAGGGAATAGATAGTACAGACAGGACCCAAACAGGAGGACATTGTGCATAACTCTGCAGATCTGGTCACACACTGTAGATTTAGGCATTACTGAATCAGCATTGTGCTAAAAGAAATGTTGTTGATTTCCTTGTGTTTTCTTCCTCAAAACTGGCCTTAGTTATATGTGACTATGTGTATGCATAGCGTGCACGAGTGTTTGTATGTCTGTAGGTGTATGTGTATGCAGGATGATAGGCAGATAAACATACACACACAGTTATGCAGTATTTTATGTATATTGTTTTCCTTTTTTTATAATATAAATAGTATATTTTCTTTGGTCTGTTATTTTATGACTCTATCTGAGAGGTGAACTTTCATCCTTGTTTATCAACAGTTTGGTTCAGCCATTAGAAAGGTAACGGCCACTTTGATTTCCTGTCTGTTTCCTCATTCCCATCACACCTCTGCCTCCCACCTCCCGCCTCTCGGGTAGCACTAACCGCATTAACCGAATATTTTCAATTCTGTACAGGGTATTCTTTGTTGTTTTGTTTGTTTACTTTTTTTTTTTGTTTTTGATTGTGTGTGTTAGGGTTAGGGTTATGTTGAACCCGCTCTCCTTTATATTTTAATACTCTCTCAGATGTGTGGTTGTGGTTGAATGTCATACTTCATATCCAATCACCATTGATACTGGGGAGGGGATAATAGCATCCATTTCAGCTGGATTGAAAGTACTGAAAACACTCAGATTTTCCATTTTAAAGTTCCACATTTGTACAATTGATAATACTGTACGAGCATATAACTCAACAAGAACATGAAAAAAGAACACACTCATTGTGCAAAAAGTTATATTTTTAAAATATATTTTTAGAATGGTATATTAGAAGAATTAATTATACTAAATTCATAGATTTGCATTTCAATACATTGTTTTATTTTAGAGAGAATATTACAAGATAATGAATTTGTATTTTTTGCTAGTAGTTAGGGTAAATGTTTGTCCTTCTATCCTTCGTAAATGTGAATGACTTTGTATAACACTCTGTTAAATCCAGGGCATCTTTAATCATATCATGGACCCACAAAATGTTATTAATTCATTATAACAACAATAGTTTCAAAACAGCAGAATGTCCGAAATATTTCATGAAGCCTTGGACAAATTCAAACACAGCAGAGACGAAGGGAGAAAGGAGGAGTGGAAATACGGAAGGGGGAGATGGTAAGATGGCACACAGGAAAACAGGACAGGAAGAAAGGATAGGGAAGAGGGAATCATGATCTCATTGGATGACTTCCACACTATGGATGGTAGAGCTGGGGACCAGCTGCCAGAATTCACAACAAGCATCATATGGCTACTTACACAGACACTGACAAACACAGAGCCACTCACATGCTCATACGCATGCAGTCAACACATGCTCATACACATGCAGTCAACACACGCTCATACACATGCAGTCAACACATGCTCATGCAGTCAACACATGCAGTCAACACATGCTCATACACATGCAGTCAACACATGCTCATACACATGCAGTCAACACATGCTCATACACATGCAGTCAACACACGCTCATACACATGCAGTCAACACATGCTCATACACATGCAGTCAACACATGCTCATACGCAGTCAACACATGCTCATACGCATGCAGTCAACACATGCTCATACACATGCAGTCAACACATGCAGTCAGTCAGTCAACACATGCTCATATGCATGCAGTGCAGTCAACATGCATGCTCATATGCATGCAGTCAACACATGCTCATACATGCAGTCAACACATGCTCATATGCATGCAGTCAACACATGCTCATATGCATGCATACACATGCTCATATGCAGTCAACACATGCTCATACACATGCAGTCAACACATGCTCATACACATGCAGTCAACACATGCTCATACACATGCAGTCAACACATGCTCATACACAGCAGTCAACACATGCTCACAGGCATGTTTTATGTGGGTTCAATCTAAACTTAACCTATCCCAGTACATATCATAGGTAGTATCTGATACAGACCACATTTCCAGCTCAATATATCCACTACCCTCATACACTATACAATGTTAAAGATACAATTTTAATTTAGCCTTTAAAACACCCGGCTAAACACTCAATATAGAGTGAGAAAAAAGTGTATTGTTGACTTCCATTGTCCTATTTTTCTATTGTCAGACTACATGCAAATATATAGGTATTTCTGTGCCTCTGCCAGTAACAAACTTGCTTCCCTCCCCATCTCCACTCTGAAAAGTCTGTCACTATAGCCTCAGTTTAATAGAGCTCACATGACAATTCAATAAAGTGTAAAGCAAATAAACACAGTGAACTGGGTCACCATGCTGTCAGGGTGTGGTATTAAAGCACACCAACACCCAGACACGCAATACACACAACACACACACACACTGGTAGCACACAGAGACACACACAGCAATAGTGTGCTGCCTAATAGACTTAAATAAATACACACATAATTCTGAATAACCAAAGCCAAACACAATCACACATGAGGGCATGGCCTACTAAAGAAATATACTATCAAAAATTAAAAGAGATCCCTAGGGGGGGGGGGTAGGCTGGTGTGACCAACCATTTAGTTAGTTACAGTCAGATGATGAGAGTACAGTTGGGCAGAGAGCTGTCTGTTCCTCCTGATGTCTGTAGCTATTCCTGTGGACCTCAGGCCCTAGTCCAGCCCCACTTTATATCCATAGCCAGTCCACTATTAGATGATTTTATCCCTAACAATGGAATATTGGGCCATTTAGTCTGTATTGGAATGAATTGAATAAGCATTACAGAGCATTGTAGGACACTTGACCTCTGAACACACACCCGGTAGAAAGACCATTACCCCCTGACTTACCAGAGCAGCATTACGTCCTTTAAGACACATCTTAAATATAGATCACTTTATCATCTATGTTCATGCTTTTCAAAGGGAAGATGGCTATTAAATCAATAGAACTACTGTACCGAGTCAAGGAATAATGCCTGTCTGTTTGGTGACTCAAACACTGAAGGGTTATTTTGAGTGTGTTCCATTCTTCTGTGTTAACACAAAACACAAGAGTGTTTGTGATCATTTTTGTGTATTTCCTACTGAAAGGGTTGCACTCTTGAGCATGTTTGTGTATAATGACAATGTGCAAATGATGGTTGTTTTGAGGCAGGTTTTTGGATTTGAATCCATTTCTCTGGTTCCATAAATACCAGTCTGGGCAGGGCAGTGGAAAGATCAGGCCACCAACAAAGTCGCGCAGGTACACATGTGCCTTTGGCAGTTCAAGTCACAGAGTTCTTTGAAAGTAAACGTTTTAAAGTGTAAAGTGTCAGGGAAAGGTGGAATTGGCATTTACAAGAAAACAACAGGCCAGGTAAAGTTGTGAGAGGGTTCCGTTGTGGGAACTGCACATCCATGGATAAGTTGCATTTTAGAGACAAGAGGGTAGGCCTACATTGTTCTCTTATTGCAGGGTGTATTATTATTCTCATAAAATTATATTATTATATACTTGCTTCATCCGTCACAGATTACTTTGTCAACTGTCCCGTTCTCTATAGCTGAAAGTCCTCGGTGGCATCTAACCTTGAAGTCCGGTTCAGTTCTCAAGCCCCCACATTTGGTAATTGCTTCAGTGAGTGGGCCCCTAAGTAACTACTGATTATGTGCATAACATCAAGGCCCAACACCCCCTGTATTAAATCCAATACAAACTGAATTCAGACAAATGATTCATTCAAAAATGAATTTGGATCTTTCCTGTGTTAGTAGTCTTCTAGGTCTAGGATATTGATGTATAACAATCAATACATTGAAACAAAGTTGGAGATGGGGAAATGGGAGGATATATGCATAGATCATACGAAAGTCAGGGTCTCCTTCCACAGAAAATACTACAGCAGAGCTCATTCACACATGGTAAAGTCAAATTTAACAATCAATCAATCAAATGTATTTATAAGCCCTTTATTTATTAAAAATAAATAAAAAATTGTCACAGAGTGCTATACAGAAATCCAGCCTAAAACCCCAAACAGCAAGAAATACAGATGTAGAAGCATGGTGGCTAGGAAAAACTCCAGAGAAAGGCAGGAACCTAGGAAGAAACCAAGAGAGGAACCAGACTCTGAGGGGTGGCCAGTCCTCTTCTGTGCCGGATGGAGACTATAAGAGTACATGGCCATTTAAGGGTCAAATAATACAGATTTCAAACCACGCATAATGGTGATCATGATTCCTGTTTCTCTTTTACACTCTGGTGTTGGATGAACTTCTATGATTTTTTTATTGTGGCTTTTATTTGTTTTTGTTTCCCATTTTCTTTTATTATAAATAAATGCGCTCTATTGGACCCTGAGCTATGTCTTTGAAACGGGCCTCCTACTTGGCCAAACCAAACACACGGACTCCAGACAGACTCATTAATAACATTCTTACTACATGGTTGTAAATATGATGTCCCCAAAAGCACAATTGATTATTTATTTGATTCATGAATTTTATTTCATCATCACCAACTACCAAACAAACAGATGCAGCCAACTGCTAATGCTCCACAAACTGAACAGAATTATCCCCCCTTTTCCAGAGAATGTATCCTCCCCTCCGCTCTCTCACGCAGCCCTCTATGCTGTCCTTTTAAGTTTCATGCTTCGTTTGGACCAGTTTACTTTCTAGGCTCTTGTCTCTGTTGTGTTCTGTTGTTTGACGCATGTAGCGCTACCAAGTTGTGACACAGAAACTGTACATTTCTTGTACATAGCAAAAGCAAAATGTCTATGATCTTTTTGAATCAATGTTCTCCCTTTACTGACTGAAAACGAAATACAAGTCCAGAATGAAATATCAGTCTCTGTCTGTTCTTGTTGGTATGTATTTATAAATACATCAACGCATTTCAAACAGTGTCCAGTTCTACTAAAAACTGTGAGGAACTGAATGATATTTGCGTTAGATGTTAAATGTATACAGTATCTGCTATCTAATAGCGTCCTCCAGTGTCCGAGATCTACATTGTCAAAGCATACACTCAACGAGTGAAATATTTTGGCCTCTCTCTCTCCGTATCGCTATCTCTCGGGCGGTCAGTCTATTCAATAATGCAAAGAGGGAATTCCAGACCTCATTCTTTTTTTCATTCACATTTTATGAAGCAAAGCCCTGCCCTGGAATCACTGCATTTCAGCCATGCCACTAACTACGTTTCCATATATAGTTTTTATGTGAGTAAATTCATACCATATTTTTTAAAAAAAAATCACGACAGTTGTGATGGAAACAGGAAGTTTTGGTAAAATTTCACAAATAGCGACAGATAATTTGTTCATTCGACATTTTTGTGTGGGTAAACTTAATTACACCTTTATGCGCAAATATTGATATAATAACCATCATATCTAAGTAAACTTGGAGTCACACGGTGACATGGTGTGTGGTTCTCCCACTACAAATCGGGAAAACATGCAGTTTATTAGGCTACATATTAAATCATTTATGATGAACTTCACCGCGTGGCGAAAGTGCACGGTATGAACTTGATGCTCCTTTCCAATAAATGTTGAGGTGAGGGTCTTATTATGGTGACATGATGATCGATGCTTGACTGCCGTTTGACAAATACAAATATTGTCACTCTTATCCAAGGGTGAAAGTAGATTTAATTTGACCTCCTTTGTGTGCACGCGCGTGGTACAAAAAAAATGCAGCTGAGCGGCCCTGTACGTTCTGCCGCCGTAGGCGAGACAAAACATTGCCACCCCCATTCTATCCCGGAAAACTATAATAGTGTACAACAGCCGCAAGCAATAGATTTGTCCTTCGGCCATTTTTTTCTCGGCTAATAGTAGGCGGAACAGAACATAATAGCAGCCCACTTCATATGCATATGCTCCAAATTAAACAGAATTTTAACACATCTGGTTGGTAGGCTGTACAATGTCAATAAAATATCCTACTATTTTCAATCTGATTACAGTGATAAAATCCCCAACGTCTCCATTAAATACGTTTTTTTGTGCGTTGGTTGGGAAAAACAGCTTGCTATAAAGAGAAAATGTCGCTCTGAAAAAGTCTCAGAAGAAAGCAGAATAATGAAAATAGAAGATCCAGGGAGGAATGGACAGAGAAATAGGCATTACCATATTTCTCCAATGCCAAACCATAATGTCTCGTTTGCTATGAAGCGGTTGCTGTTTTCAAATCGTTAAATATTAGACATCCTTACAAATCTAAGCATGGTACTTTCAAAAGTTACTTTTCCACCCAGAGGCTCTAACGACGCAGACAAATTTAAGCTTCAACTGCTGCTTTACCCAACAACAGAAGGGCTTCCCTAAAAGCTGCCTGGGTTTAAGCATCTTCTCTTTTCAGAAAGTGAAAAGCTCAATTAGTAGGGACAGAATAGCAAAGTACATTTTTGGTCTTCTCGAATATCGAACGCTGCAGCTCAGCTTCAGAATGTCAGAGACGAATCAATAAATCTCCATATTCATCAGTCACGTCTTTTGTGGGCATTAAAGCTTGTTTCCAGCATGAGGCATCACGGAATTAAGCATTGTAGAACGCTTTATATTACCTGGACCCTTTTTTTTTTTACATATATATATATATATATATATATTTTTTTTTATTTAAAGATAACAATAGTTATTGTTTTTTTCCCTTTTCTTTAAGAAAGGTTATGGTATACCCTCACTCAGTTTGAGCCCTGGTTTTAACTAAACACACTAAACACCCCTCTCAGACTTTACGGAGTGCATGGTGACAGTATTGGAGGATGTGTCTATACTGACAAATCTGTGGATAGCATAATTGCATCTGTAATAGGCTCAAACAAAGCCTTCTTGCTGTTAGTGAAGTCGAATTCAAGTTAAGACAAGTGTTTAAATGTATTACTTTCAGCACCTTTTACTGTCCATCGCTGTTTGATTCTGCCGCATCCGCTCCAAAGCTGATGTCTGCCCGTTTGCCTTTTTAGTTGACTTTCTCCTGCACTCTCTCCTTATTATTAATAAGTTAATGATTTAAAAAGTTAATGATTTAAAAAGTCTCATGACATTGTAATACATTTGGTATCCAGTGTATGGGCTGCAGAAAAACCTCATAGGGTACTACTACTCTTTCTACCCTAGGCTACATCATTTATGTTAAATTAATTTCAACTCAAATCAAATTGTATTTGTCACATGCGCAGAATGCAACAGGCATTCATACCTTACCGTGAAATGCTTACTTACAAGATCTTAATCAACAATACAGTTCAATACAATAGAGTTAAGAAAATATTTACTAAAAAAACTAAAGTGAAAAATAAATTTGAAAAAGTAACACAAGAAAATGACATAACAATAACGTGGCTATATACAGACTGTTACTGGTACCCAGTCAATGTGTGTGTGTGTGTGTGTGGGGGGGGGGTCATTTGTAAAGTGACTATGCATAGATAATAAACAGCATGTAGCAGCAGTGTAAAAACAATGTAAATAGTCTGGGTGGCCATTTGATTAATTGTTCAGCAGTCTTATAACAGGCGGTGATGCAACTGGTCAGGATGCTCTCGATGGTGTAGTTGTAGAACATTTTGAGCTGTAGAACTCTGGAGCTCTGCCAGAGTGACCATCGGGTTCACCTCCCTGACCAAGACCCTTCTCCCCCGATTGCTCAGTTTGGCACTGTCAACTGTGGAACCTTATATAGACAGGTGTGTGCCTTTCCAAAACATATCCGATCAATTGAATTTACCACAAGAGGACCAATCAAGTTGTAGAAACAACTCAAGGATTATCAATGGAAACAGGATGCATCTGAGCTCAATTTTGAGTCTCATAGCCAAGGGTCTGAATACTTATGTAAATAAGGTATTTCAGTTTTTTATACATTTGCAAAAATGTATAAAAACTTGTTTTCGCTTTGTCATTATGGGGTATTATGTGTAGATTTATGAGGAACATTTTTATTTAATCCATTTTAGAATAAGGCTGTAATTTAACAAAATGTGGAAAAGGGAAAGGGGTCTGAATACTTTCTGAATTCACTGTATACCATTTAGTCATTATATAGGCCATTTGGGCATGGTTCCCAGATTTTGGGGTTTGGAACCTGACTTCCTATGATCATATGTAGCAAATGGACATAACACCCCGATTTGGTACTTTAATACTTACATGTACCATTTGAATGTTATATATATATTTCGACATGGTTCTCTGACTTTTGGTTTTGGAACCTGACTTCCTATGATCATATGTTCCAAACTGACATTTTTCCCATTTGGAGAATTTAATGTGACAAGAGGACATTTTGCCCATTTGAAGTATGATATGCCTGACATGGACATAACATAGGTCTTATGGACAAAATCACATAAAATAAGACAAAACTATATCCATACTGCTCTTTAGTAATGGATCATTGACAAAGAACAAAGAAAATGTGAAAACGGTGCAAAACTTACTTTCAAATATGCTTTTGAAATTTGTAATTTTACCCTTGAGATGTTACTTGCTGTCCATTTGCGTTATTGTTTCTGACGGTAGAGCGCACGCGCCATCTATAGGATTTTTGGTTTATTGCATGGTCCATTAGGCATATGCCATTTGCAATACGTTTTGGACGATCTGCCGTCCAAATCGTTGGTATTTGCTTTTGTGTATATGGTTTGTCCAATGGCAATAAGTTGCCATTCATTTTTGCCAATAAAGTATATGGTTTTCAATACCATAGCACAGAAAAGCAACAAATAAAGCTCGACTTGCACTGGGTCAGTTGTTCGCTCTGGAGTTTGCCAAAGAGGGTTTTGAGTTTGAGCTCTGGGACTGCAACACCGCAGCCAACGAGAATGCCAAGCTTGCCCGGGAACTGGGGGGCCCAGGCGCACACCTACACGGTCGAGCTTTCCCGCTGGTTGAATATTAGAGACCACTGAGCAGGTGCGGCGCGAGGTCGGCGATGTCACCATGTTGGTGAACAACACCGGGGTGGTAGGATGAAAGCTGCTGGAGTGTCCTGATGAGCTGCTGGAGAGGAAGCTCCTCGTCAACTGCCATGCGCTCTTCTGGGTGAAACTACAGAAATTACCTGCACCACATTAATTTCACATTAAATGCTCAGATAAAATGTCTGTGTTAGAAATAAAATCAGAGAGCATCATAATATAATATATAATATTAATAATAATATATAAAATAATAAATATATATATAAATATATACCATTTAGCAGACGCTTTTATCCAAAGCGACTTACAGTCATGTGTGCATACATTCTACGTATGGGTGGTCCCGGGAATCGAACCCACTACCCTGGCGTTACAAGCACCATGCTCTACCAACTGAGCTACAGAAGGACCTAAAGCATCTCTTTGAATGACATAACTCGACCATTATACTTGTGCACTGTGTGCAATTGTGCAGACAGTGTTTGCTCACTGAAATGTGAAAAGTGGAGTATGTAACGTCAGTTGATGACATGCATGCCTCTTGAATTCAAGGCATGCATGTCACCTCAGACTTATTCACTTACCCCTGCAATCCAAAATGGCACACCACCAATTATGATGGAATGTGAATCTTCTTAGTCCCGTGCTCAAAAAATGGATAAGCTCCAGAAAAACAAATGTCTATTCATCCTATTACATGTTCCTTTCTTTCATGTTTGACACCTCACCTCAGAATGACATGTATTAAACAGTGGCCCAGGGTTACTGCAAAGGTTTGGGGATGACTGGTTTTACCCCTCCATTCAACAGACAACAAAGGATTTTTCTGCCTCAGATGAAAGCTAAGAACCATGGCCACAGTTGTCCAACTGAATGTATTCACTCTTCCACATTTACCCCAACACCTCTAAATCAGAGAGGTAGGGGGGTCAGCTCAAGGATTTGATACAGCCACCTGATTACTGGCCCAATGCTAATCAACACATTCTTACCTTGTCAGCTCAAGGATTCGATACAGCCACCTGATTACTGGCCCAATGCTCTAACCACTAGCCTACCTGCTGCCCCAATTCAAAGTGCCCTGGGGAAGTGCCCTTCAGCACTGCCTGTGTAGAGGTGAGACTGGAGCACTGGACATTACTTGGTTTCCTCTTTATGCTTAAATGTACTTTTAATGTCTGTTGGTTTGTTGTAAACCATATCAGATAAGATGAATGATCACACAATTTGTCATGCATCTATTGATGTTAGAAACGCCCTTCTGTTCGGTTGGTGCCTAGCCAAACTCGGCTAGACATTTACATTTAAGTCATTTAGCAGACGCTCTTATCCAGAGCTACTTACAAATTGGTGCATTCACCTTATGACATCCAGTGGAACAGTCACTTTACAATAGTGCATCTAAATCTTAAAGGGGGGGGGGTGAGAAGGATTACTTATCCTATCCTAGGTATTCCTTTTCAACCTCTCCCTGACCGAGTGTGTAATATCTAAATGTTGAACTGAACGAGTGTGCTCGCTCGCATACATTCAACCTTCGCTTGAAAATACCTTTGCTTGAAATACAGTAGCCAGTATACACTTCCTCAAAATATAATTAATCTATGATAACTCAAGAACATTATTCATTTTGGCCTTTTTTTCAGAGGATATCTTAGTTGCACAATTTTAAATCTAACTAGGATGTTTGGTGCAGTATTTCTGAAGTGAAAAATGTGCATGAAAATGAGTTGTCTATCATTAAATGACAACAAACACTTCATCAAAGAATCCCTACTGTTGACCAATCACCGACGAAGGGGCGTAGACTTCGGCTTCCAAACTTTGGCTTGCCTTGAGAAATGTTTTTGTGTGCACGAACAGCCAAAATAAAACTTTACGAAGTCCAAAATGTCACAAATATCATAATATATTCACAAACTGTTCTGAATGAGAATGCTTTCATCGAGATTTGGTTGGGCCACCCTGGCTAGACTAACTTGTCAGATCATCATTTTTAGATTGATAAGTATTATTGAGTGACTGTCAGTGACTGACAAAACAAGACAAAAACTGCTGATCCACAACCAAACTTGAAACTTGCGCCTTGTATATTCTACTATTCTAACTCTCAACAGTCCCTCCCAATTTGTAAAAAATAATTTGGGGTCAGGGACCCTCTAGCAGCCAGGGTCCCTAATGTCACTTATGCCTGGAGCCGACCCTACTCGGCTGCTCCACACCATAGAGGAACAAGCAAGAGTTATTTTGCAAACCCTGTCAGTAATGTTTATAGGCCAACAGATGTAGCACTCTCCCCTTTTCACCCCTCAGGACTACTGTGCAAGTAAATTTGGGGCGGTGGGGTTTCATTAAACCATGGTTTTCTGGCAGAAGAGGGCCTGGACGGCATCAAAACCACAGGTCTGTCCTTATATTGTCGACACTGGTATGTTCACTGGCTGCGAGATGATAGTTCCACAATGATGCCATGACCTGTGCCATTGAACCTACTGCATCTATTTTTGCTTTCTGGCACGCTCAACAGGAAGGAGCTGCAGGGTTTAATTCCCCCTGGACACAGTGCAGACAGCCTTGGCTGCCATCCTTGGGGACAAGCACATGATCTTCATACTATGCTTTATGTGTTATTTCTTATATTAGTACCCCAGGTCATCTTAGGTTGCATTACATACAGTCGAGAAAGACTACTGAATATAAGATCAGCGTTAACTCACCATCAGTACGACCAAGAATATGTTTTTCGCGACGCGGATCCTGTGTTCTGCCTTTCAAACAGGACAACGGAATGGATCCCATGCAGCGACCCAAAAAAACGACTCTGAAAGAGGGAAATGAGGCGGTCTTCTGGTCAGACTACGGAGACGCAGCCAGCGGGTTTCTCCACGCATCGCGCCGACAGAAACAAACATCTTTCTGGTAAGAAGAGGGGCGGGGGGCGTATGCCTCATGTCTAACGAGACATGGTGTGATGAAAGAAACATACAGGAACTCAAATCCTTCTGTTCACCTGATTTAGAATTCCTCACAATCAAATGTAGACCACATTATCTACCAAGAGAATTCTCTTCGATTATAATCACAGCCGTATATATCCCCCCCCCAAGCAGACACATCGATGGCTCTGAACAAACTTTATTTGACTCTTCGCAAACTGGAATCCATTTATCCGGAGGCTGCATTCATTGTAGCTGGGGATTTTAACAAGGCTAATCTGAAAACAAGACTCCCTAAATTTTATCAGCATATCGATTGCGCAACTAGGGGTGGAAAAACCTTGGATCATTGTTACTCTAACTTCCGCGACGCATATAAGGCCCTGCCCCGCCCTCCTTTCGGAAAAGCTGACATTACATTACATTTAAGTCATTTAGCAGACGCTCTTATCCAGAGCGACTTACACCACGACTCCATTTGTTGATCCCTGCCTACAGACAGAAACTAAAACAAGAAGCTCCCACGCTGAGGTCTGTCCAACGCTGGTCCGACCAAGCTGACTCCACACTCCAAGACTGCTTCCATCACGTGGACTGGGATATGTTTCATATTGCGTCAGATAACAATATTGACGAATACGCTGATTCGGTGTGCGAGTTCATTAGAACGTGCGTTGAAGATGTCGTTCCCATAGCAACGATTAAAACATTCCCTAACCAGAAACCGTGGATTGATGGCAGCATTCGCGTGAAACTGAAAGCGCGAACCACTGCTTTTAATCAGGGCAAGGTGACTGGTAACATGACCGAATACAAACAGTGCAGCTATTCCCTCCGCAAGGCTATCAAACAAGCTAAGCGTCAGTACAGAGACAAAGTAGAATCTCAATTCAACGGCTCAGACACAAGAGGCATGTGGCAGGGTCTACAGTCAATCACGAACTACAAGAAGAAATCCAGCCCAGTCACGGACCACAAGAAGAAATCCAGCCCAGTCACGGACCAGGATGTCTTGCTCCCAGGCAGACTAAATAACTTTTTAGCCCGCTTTGAGGACAATAAGTGCCACTGACACAGCCTCTTCACTGCAACTAAGGTGAGTAAGACATTTAAACGTGTTAACCCTCGCAAGGCTGCAGGCCCATACGGCATCCCCAGCCGTGCCCTCAGAGCATGCGCAGACCAGCTGGCCGGTGTGTTTACGGACATATTCAATCAATCCCTATACCAGTCTGCTGCTCCCACATGCTTCAAGAGGGCCACCATTGTTCCTGTTCCCAAGAAAGCCAAGGTAACTGAGCTAAACGATTACCGCCCCGTAGCACTCACTTCAGTCATCATGAAGTGCTTTGAGAGCCTTGTCAAGGACCATATCACCTCCACCCTACCTGACACCCTAGACCCACTCCAATTTGCTTACCGCCCAAATAGGTCCACAGACGATGCAATCTCAACCACACTGCACTAACCCATCTGGACAAGAGGAATACCTATGTGAGAATGCTGTTCATCGACTACAGCTCGGCATTCAACACCATAGTACCCTCCAAGCTCGTCATCAAGCTCGAGACATTGGGTCTCGACCCCGCCCTGTGCAACTGGGTGCTGGACTTCCTGACGGCCCACCCCCAGGTGGTGAGGGTAGGCAACAACCTCTCCACCCCGCTGATCCTCAACACTGGGGCCCCACAAGGGTGCGTTCTGAGCCCTCTCCTGTACTCCCTGTTCACACACGACTGCGTAGCCACGCACACCTCCAACTCAATCATCAAGTTTGCGGACGACACAACAGTGGTAGGCTTGATTTACCAACAACGATGAGACGGCCTACAGGGAGGAGGTGAGGGCCCTCGGAGTGTGGTGTCAGGAAAATAACCTCACACTCAACGTCAACAAAACTAAGGAGATGATTGTGGACTTCAGGAAACAGCAGAGGGAACACCCCCCTATCCACATCGATGGAACAGTAGTGGAGAGGGTAGCAAGTTAAGTTCCTCGGCATACACATCACAGACAAACTGAATTGGTCCACTCACACAGACAGCATCGTGAAGGAGCAGCAGCGCCTCTTCAACCTCAGGAGGCTGAAGAAATTTGGCTTGTCACCAAAAGCACTCAAACTTCTACAGATGCACAATCAAGAGCATCCTGGCGGGCTGTATCACCGCCTGGTACGGCAACTGCTCCGCCCACAACCGTAAGGCTCTCCAGAGGGTAGTGAGGTCTGCACAACGCATCACCGGGGGCAAAGTACCTGCCCTCCAGGACACCTACACCACCCAATGTCACAGGAAGGCCATAAAGATCAAGGACATCAACCACCCGAGCCACTGCCTGTTCACCCCGCTATCATCCAGAAGGCGAGGTCAGTACAGGTGCATCAAAGCTGGGACCGAGAGACTGAAAAACAGCTTCTATCTCAAGACCATCAGACTGTTAAACAGCTACCACTAACATTGAGTGGCTGCCGTCAACACACTGACACGGACTCAAGTCCAGCCACTTTAATAATGGGAATTGATGGGAAATGATGTAAATATAATCACTAGCCACTTTAAACAATGCTACCTTATATAAGGTATGTTACTTACCCTACATTATTTAGCTCATATGCATACGTATATACTGTACTCTATATCATCAACTGCATCCTTATGTAATACATGTATCACTAGCCACTTTAACTATGCCACTGTTTACATACTCATATGTATATACTGTACTCGATACCATCTACTTTACATACATTTAAGTCATTTAGCAGACGCTCTTATCCAGAGTGTATCTGGCCTATGCTGCTCTGTACCATCACTCATTCATATATCCTTATGTACATGTTCCTTATCCCCTTACACTGTGTATAAGACAGTAGTTTTGGAATTGTTAGTTAGATTACTTGTTTATTACTGCATTGTCGCAACTGGAAGCACAAGCATTTCGCTACACTCACATTAACATCTGCTAACCATGTGTATGTGACAAATACAATTTGATTTGATGTAAATGCAGTACCCTGAATTTTTTAAAATAAACTCACGCGATACGTTTCCTTGACCAAAAAGTAGTTTGACAAAAGATGTTGAGCTATAGACTGCTTCCTTGGGAGGCAAACGATGCAAAATACCGCTTCATGTGAGGTGACAAGTGCATGCTGCCCTTCATCAAGCCAATGGAGCAGAAGGCTGCCACTACCAACAGCCATGCTAAATCCTCATAGGACCAATCCTTCCTGCCCAAATGTTTTTTGTCACCAAATACCAACACCATCTGCACACCAAAAGGGTCAATCTTACTACACCCTGACAGGATATCTGAAGGGTGAGAAAGTGCATTATAGCAACTGTTATCACTTATTGATAAACTTGTAAAATCTTCATAACAGGTTGTCAGGGTAACAATCTGCTACATCAAATGCCATTCATGTGAATAAAATAAATGGGAATGTGTATTAAGTGTGATTATTTTATTTGAGTGCCACAGCTAATCAAGAGGCTGTACACAATGACTTTCACTGAAAGTGCAAAACCAATCAGGTTTTATACAAGATCCTCTTCACTCAAATTTATAGACAGTTTCTGCACCAAGACCAGACATAAAGACAATGCTAGGTGCAACTACATGCAACAGAGAAACATTTTAAGTCCTATATTTTGAGGTCATGACCACCAGTCCTCCATAAGAGTAAAAACAATGGAAATCCAACTATTGAAAAAATGGACAAAGAAAAAAAACAAAAAACTTCTCATTTGATTCCGCAAAGAGTCATGAAGTCCAATTCAGCCAGTTAACTCCAAGTGCTGTCGGGGTTGTCAATGTATGTTCAATGACAGGTCGTTATTATGGCAAAATCGACAAACAAGCAGATATATTGGTCATATCAAAGCATAACATTCACAAAGTTGAGTGTTGGTGAAGCAAGCCTTCCACAACTTTCCATAACTGCACAGCATGCCAATAAAGGACAAAGACAACTCCACCCCCCACAAAAAAAACTATTGCACTTCCATTTCTTTTAACACCATTTAAAAACCCTTAAAAATCCCAATTCGTCAATGAACATGACCCATTGTCCAAGTATCCACCATGAGTAGTCAATTGATCAGTCTTTGTTTTGTCCATTCAATCCTGATGAGTCAGTCCCAGTGTGGCCCATGGGCGACAGTGCCCAGTTATTGTGCAGTGTCTTATGAGTCAGTGAGGAAGCTTCTGTGTCCATCTTCACACCAGCTGTACAGAGGCAGCCTGGAGGTAACCCTGCAGGTACTGGAGGGCCTCAGCGTTCAGGCTGGTGTTCAGCACAGAGGGGACCTGCCATGGGAGGAAAACAGGAGAGATTCACTCAGTTGTCATCTACTACTGAAAGCATATATAGTACTCAAAGAAAAATAATTCAGGGAGGCATTAGCAATCTAGAAGCCAAAATGTTGTACACTACACCCCGCTCTGCTATTCCTGGGGCCTCACACAGTCTATGCTGGGCTAGAGCACCTTCAACACTCGGTTGGGTGACTGGCTCAGTCTGCTGGGGCTTCACTTTTATAAGTAAGCCTTGTCCGAGACAGAATGCACCATAGGACAGGAACCCATCTTCAGTGTCTGTAGTATGAGGCAGCTTGTTGTACAAGTACACCCCTTTGAAAGAACACTAGTCTGTCGCAAGGTCGTACCCCTATTCAACTCATTAATTCTGAGTGCCAAACAGAGACATTAGGAGCCATTTTAATGTCTTTGGTTGGACTCGACCGGCTATCAGGCCAACCATCCAATCTCAGAACGGACACTAACCAAAGACAGAGTTGGTACTTAACTTTCATTCCATGACCGACTAAATCATATGAGAGTAGAAGATTGGAACACAAGGTGGACGTGAAAATAAAGAATTTGCTAGCTAGCATTAGCTATCTCTTGGAGTCTTGCTGTGTAGTTGTTCCTGCTATAAGGGAGTGATTTAGTCAATAGGCCCACTGCCTCTAATATAGCCTAGTGTTAGTGCATTTCAATAAATCAACTTACCCGTCCAGGACATGCAGTAGAGAGCTTGTGGAGAGACTGAGCTAGCAGGATCTTGGGGTTGCTGACCATCTCTCCGATAGGGTCGTGCTCCTTCTTCCCAGCAAAGGCCAGCTGGGAGAAAGCAGTCTGGTAACCGGGTGTGTCCTCTATGTCAATGAAGTGCTCGTCATCAGGGATGCTATCATCCTCTGGTAGCTCAAATAGCCCAATGAGGGCCTGAAGCAGGGGGGTCCTAAAGAACAAACAATTTAGCAGGCCATTAATTTAGTAAAAACACTGCAAAGTGTAATAATATTCCAGGACAGTTTCTCACCAGAGTTTGGTGTACTCAGTATCTATCATGGCAGGGCACTCAGTGAGGATCTTGGTGATGCCCACAGCACAGATCTTCTTCTCCACTGGTCCAGACACCTTCTGCACCTCTGGAATGACTATCTTCTCCAGCACCATGCCAAACATCCTACAAGAGAAATTAGACTCAGCACTGAGAATACCTCTCCACGTGGTTCTTATCTTTTATCATTCATGAAGGCCTATAATATGGAATATGATAAAACATTCCAAGCTCAGCCTAACATGCCATGCAAGTGTGTGTAATGCAGTAAGAGGACATGGTTGGCCTTTAAAAGCCAATAGGGACAACTGACTGGCATGTATGCAGATCAATGTAAATGAGTCATCTGCACACTCCGCTCCAAGGCTACACTAATGGACATAAACTGAATCAAACGTGCCAAAGGTCAGTCTCATTTAATCTGACAAGAGATACTTACTTTGGCTGTATGCTGTCAAAAATCTCCTGCAGAGCAATGGCTCCGTACTTGACACTATAAAGATTGATAAACACCATGAAGCCTGTGGAAAATAGGAGGGCCTGTGAAAATGTGCAGCATTGAGAAATCACACAGAGCTCATTCTAAAACTGGGTTAATATAACCCTACACACTCCTGTTGTGCTAGCATAACAAAGTTTCAATTATACTTCTTAACCTGTCTGGGAACACAGCCAATGAAATGGTAGGGCACCAAATACAAATCAACAGAAATCTCAAACATACAAGTATTAGGCACCATTTTAAAGATACAAATTCTCATTAAACCAGCCAGTGTCTAATTTCCAAAATGTGGAGCTTTCGCTGTAAAGCAAACTATTATGTTAGGTCACCACCAAGTCACAGAAAAACCCAGCCATTTTTCCAGCCAAAGAGGAGTCACAAAAGCACAAAGAGAAAAATTAATCACTAACCTTTCATCTGATGAAAATCATCACACTCATAGGACTTTAATGTATGTTTTGTTCGATAAAGTGCATATTTATATCCAAAAATCTAATTTTACATTGGCGTGTTATGGTCAGTAGTTCCAAAACATGTGGTGATTTTGCAGAGAGCCACATCAATTCACAGAAATACTCATTATAAAATGTTGATGAAAATTCAAGTGTTATGCATGGAACTTTAGTTAAACTTCCTTAATGCAACCGCTGTGTCAGATTTCAAAAAAGGTTTACGGATAAAGCATAATCTGAGTACGGTGCTCAGAGCCCAAAACAGCCAAAATAAATATTTGCAATGTTGCGCAGTCAACAGTCAGAAATGGCATTATAAATATTCACTTACCTTTGATGATCATCAGAATGCACTCCCAGTTCCACAATATATGTTTGATTTGTTCGATAAAGTTCATAATTTATGTCCATATACCTCCTTTTGTTAGGGCGTTTGGTAAACAAATCGAAAGGTGCGTTCAAGTCCAGCGGAATGCTCGGACGGAAATTTCAAAAATGTATATTACTGTCTGTAGAAACATATCAAACTATAGAATCAATCTTTAGGATGTTATCATAAATGTTCAATAATCATCCAACCGGAGAATTACATTGTCTGTAGAAAAGCAATGGAACGAGAGCTGCCTCATGTGAATGCGCGTGACAGAGAGGCTGCTGGCAGACCTTGGACTCATCCCCCTCTCATTCAGCCCCCTTCATAGTAGAAGCCTCAAACAAGTTTCTAAAGACTGTTGACATCTAGTGGAAGCCGTAGGTAGTGCAACATAATCAATAGCCCCTATTGAAGTTAGTGGGCTGAGTTTAAAAACTACAAACCTCAGATTTCCCACTTGGTTTAGATTTCTTCCTCAGGTTTTTGCCTGCCATATGAGTTCTGTTATACTCAGACATCCTTCAAACTGTTTTAGAAACTTCAGAGTGTTTTCTATCCAATACTATATTAGCATCTGGGACTGAGTAGAAGGCAGTTTACTCTGGGCATGCTTTTCATCCAAAATGCTGCCCCCTATCCAAAGAAGTTAAATAAACATGCCAACATTTGTTTTAAGCTATACTCACTCTTGATGAACTTGGTGGTTTTGGAGCTCTGCAGTCTCTGGAAGAGCAGGATGAAGATCTGTTTCCTGTACTGAACAATGGACTCCCTGAGAGGGAGTGAACAAAATAACTCATGATACAGCCCCCATGTCAACTACACACAAAGTTCACCGTTAGAAGACAAAGGTGGAGGCTGTTGACTCACGTCGGCATGTGCTCTATGATACTGTTCATCAGGTAGAAACCTTGGTGGTCATTGGCCTTGGAGGCTATGAGCTTCTGGAAGACTCCTAGCAGGCCAGGCTGTATAGGGAGAGCACTAACATCAGATTATCACAACTAACTAATTGCATGCATCAACAGGTAGATTAAGACAAGAGGTTACAGAAAAGTACAGTAAGACTCCTCTTATTACAGTAAGAGTCATCTTACCATTGACATACTACCCCCAGCTGTAACTCACTATTTTGTCAGCAGCAGAGCTGGCTATGGTGGCTCCCCCCTTCTCCAGATATGCTTGAAGCAGGCGCACCAGAGGGGGAATGTTGCCAGTGCGTTCCCACAGCACAGGCTGCAGCAGGTGGGGGAAAAGGGCCATGTAGGAGTTGGGGATGGAGCTGGTGTGGATCTCCAGAAGCAGGGACATCACCTGGAACACGTACGGCACAAACTCTGCAACAGGAAGCGGGACATTTGATGTAAGAAGGGCAATGTGCAGATTGCCAACAACACGGCATCCATGCGATTCAGAGGATGGCTTTTCAACCCCTTCATCCACCTACTCAGTTTCCTAGGCATGTTCTAGTCAGACAGGCATCTTACGCTTAACATGAACTTCTATAGCCTGCTTCTTTCTAGGGTACAGCCACATACCCTGTACATCATTCTGTAGGATCTCAGTGAAGACTGGGAAGAGGGCCTCCTCGAAGCTGCCCACAGTGGTTGTGTTGGCCTTGCAGGTGATCCGGATGGACAGGCACAGGGACTCAAACAGGTAGTGGTTAAAGTGAGGCTTGCTGGGGTTCTGGAAGAAACATGATACAGGTAAATACCAGGGCTGGAACTTGCCATGGACCTCCCGATACGATATCACAGCACTTACGTGCCAATACGATATTTATTGTGATTATATAGCGATTCAATGTTCCAAACATAATGCTCTTCATATGTCTGCTGCAGAGGGACAAGAGAGACAGTCACAGAAATATAAAGTGCTGAAAACAAATTGCCCCCCTATCTAAAAAGATGGAGAAGAAGCAATGAAGGAAAAATACTGCCGTTCTTGTACTTGGTATATCCAAGTAGCACAAAAAAATTGTATGGCGATATTTTCAAATACGATACTAATATCCTGATTTTTAACTATCGATGGTGCAAGATTTCCTCCAGACGTGACTCTTGGCATTCAGGCCAGAGTTCAATCTTGGTTTCTTTAGGTGCCTTTTTGGCAAACTCAAAGTGGGCTTTCATGTGCCTTAGGACTAGCTTCCGTCTGGCCACTCTTCCATAAAGGCCTGATTGGTGGAGTGCTGCAGAGATGGTTGTCCTTCTGGAAGGTTCTCCCATCTCCACAGAGGAACTTTAGAGCTCTGTCAGAGTGACCATCGGGTTCTTGGTCACCTCCTTGACCAAGGCCCTTCTCCCCCAATTGTTCAATTTGGCCAGGCAGCAAGTTCTAGGAAGAGTCTTGGTGGTTCCAAACTTCTTACATTTAAGAATGATGGAGGCCACTGTTCTTGGGGACCTTCAATGCTCCAGAAATGTTGTTTCGGTATCCTTCCCCAGATCAGAGCTCTACGGACAATTCCTTCGACCTCATAGCTTGGTTTTTGGTCTGTGGGGCTTTGTATAGACATGTGTGTGCCTTTCCAAATCATGTTCAATTAATTTACCACAGGTGGACTACAATCAAGTTGTAGAAACATCTCAAGGACGATCAATGGAAACAGGATGCATCCGAGCTCAATTTCAAGTCTTATAGCAAAGGGTCTGAATACTTCTGTAAAAAAGGGTTGTTTTTTAAATATTTATTTTATAAATGTGCCAAAACTTCTAAAAACCTGTTTTTGCTTTGTTGTCAATGGGGTATTGTGTGTAGATTGCTGAGGATTTTTATTGATTTAATCCATTTTAGAATAAGGCTTTAACGTAACAAAATGTGGAAAAAGTCAAGGGGTCTGAATATTTTCCGAAGGCACTGTATGTTATGGCGAAATTGTGACGTTTTGGTGTTCGACAATTTATTCCCAGCTGTTTATCTTGAGGCAAGTCTAAGTTTGGTTGTCCAAGCCCCTTCATCTGTGATTGGCAACAGTAGAGATTTGTTAATGAAGTGTTTGTCATTCAACGAGAGACGATTATTTTCCATGCATTTTTTTCACTTGAGAAATACTGCACTAAACATCATAGTTAGATGTAAAATTGCACGACTAAGACGTCCTCGACAAGTGTCAATTTATTACAGATTTCTTGAGTTGTTAATCTTAGATATATTTAGAGATTATTTTTGCAAGTGTACTAGCGTCTCAAGCGGGACAAACCGTAATATTGACAATTTTTTTATTGTTTTGAAGCGAAGGTATTTTAAGGGAGCATGCGAGAACAGACATGAATTACGCCTAGCCAAGTTCTGCAAGGAGCAAACCGAACCTGTGTTTCCGGATGCCTTTAGACAATGCAAGTCAGCTCATATGTACATGCATTCACAGCAATGCAGACAAGAGATGAGTGTGTGACCTACCTTGCTGACCAGCAGGAGCTTGTGAGTGAGCTGGCCAATCAGAGTGGGGATGTAAGGAACAATGGCCTCCTGCAGGAGGGAGAAGCTGCGCATGATGGCTGGAAGAGAATAAAGGAGAAGTCTGGGTAGAGGACAAGGATCAGTACACACTGAAAAACGTTGTCACCTTCCTTTTAAGGTTGCAGACATTAGGTCCTCCGTGACGACATTAAGCAAAAGGATGGATAGTTAAAAATACAATGAAAGCCATAGAAGTTATAAGGAGAGCATTTAACACTCAAACTAAAGTACCTTTCATGATATATTCATTCTCTGAGGAGCCAGGCAGAGCCAGAGCCTTGAACAGGTTGTTTAGCAGCTGTTCTGTGAAGGGGGCCATCTCTGCAGGAGTGATACTGAAACATACGATGATAGATGATTAATCACTACTGACATGAGGCACCAAAAGTTACAAACTAAGGTTATTGGTAATGACCAAAGTTTTATTAACAAACAAACTACTATGGATGTGGTGTATAGTTGATTATATTTGTGTAGTGTGGTGTTTGAAAAGACAAAGTCTTTATTTATCTAAGTATAGATGGTTACTACTCACAGAGTAGAGTTGTTGGGGCCCCTCATGGTGAAGAGTCTCTCCAGTGCATGGGCAGCGTAGGTGTGCTCTACCGTGCTCTCTGCCTGCAGGTGGGCCACCAGCAGAGGGACAGCCTGCAGCAGCTGCTCTTTGGGCAGCTGGAAGACAAGAGGGGACCGAGGACTGGTTATTCACGGGCCCCTGCAAGCGTTGATGTCAACCCTTAGTAAATGGGCTGAACTCGTGAGAATGAATTTTCAGAGGGTAGAGAAAACAAAATCATACCTGACTCCTGAAGATCATGACATATTTGATGGCATCAGCCTTCAACACCGGGAACTCATTGACTATAATAGAACAGAGTAAACATGTTCCATAAAAGTGCAGCTATAAAGCAATCCACAGCTGTGATGGTTAATTCATTGTTTGTTTCCAAGTTCAACTTTATATTTACCGTTCTGGGATTTGAGGTCTGTGAGAATGTGGTTCACAAAGAATTCTGTAAGGTTCACCAACTCGTTAGCTTGCGTGATACCATGCTGAAAAATAAACATTTTGTCTGTGTAATTTGCTCAATGTCTCTACTGCAATAATATTTACACTTGAAGACAGAAGTTTATACACTTAGGTTGGCATCATTAGAACTCGTTTTTCAACCACTCCAAATTTCTTGTTAAACTATAGTTTTGGCAAGTCAGTTAGGACAGCTACTTTGTGCATGACAAGTAATCTTTCCAACAATTGTTTACAGAATGATTATTTCACTGTATCACAATTCCAGTGGATCAGAAGTTTACATACACTAAGTTGACAGTGCCTTTAAACAGCTTGGAAAATTCCAGAAAATGTCATGGCTTTAGAAGCTTCTGATAGGCTAATTGACATCATTTGAGTCAATTGGAGGTGTACCTGTGGATGCATTTCAAGGCCTAGCTTCAAACTCAGTGCCTATTTGCTTGACATCATGGGAAAATCAAAAGAAATCAGCCAAGACAGCAGAAAAAAAAGTGTAGACCTCCACATGTCTGGTTCATTCTTGGGAGCAATTTCCAAACGCCTGAAGGTACCACGTTTATCTGTACAAACAATAGTACGCAAGTATAAACACCTTGGGACCACGCAGCCATCATACCGCTCTGTCTCATAGAGATGAACATACTTGGGTGCGAAAAGTGCAAATCAACCCCACAACAACAGCAAAGGATCTTGTGGAAACGGGTACAAAAGTATTTATATCTACAGTAAAACGAGTCCTATATCGACATAACCTGAAAGGGCGCTCAGCAAGGAAGAAGCCACTGCTCCAAAACAACCATAGAAAAGCCAGACTACGGTTTGCAACTGCACACGGGAACAAAGATCGTACTTTTTGGAAAAATGTCCCCTGGTCTGATGAAACAAAAATAGAACTGTTTGGCCATAAGGACCATCGTTATGTTTGGAGGAAAAAAGGGGAGGCTTGCAAGCCGAAGAACACCATCCCAACCGTGAAGCATGGGGGTGGCAACATCATGTTGTGGGGGTGCTTTGCTGCAGGAGACTGGTGCACTTCACAAAATAGATAGTTTCATGAGGGAGGAAAACTTTGTGGATATGTTGAAGTAACATCTCAAGACATCAGTCAGAAAGTTAAAGCTTGCTTAAAGCTTGGTCGCAAACGGGTCTTCCAAATGGACAATGACCTCAAGCATACTTCCAAAGTTGTGGCAAAATGGCTTAAGGACAACAAAGTCAAGGTATTGGAGTGGCCATCACAAAGCCCTGACCTCAATCATATAGAACATTTGTGGGCAGAACTGAAAAAGCTTGTTCGCGCAAGGTGGCCTACAAACCTGACTCAGTTACACCAGCTCTGTCAGGAGGAATGGGCCAAAATTCACCCAACTTATTGTGGGAAGCTTGTGGAAGGCTACCCAAATCGTTTGACCCAATTCTGACCCACTGGGAATGTGATGAAAGAAATAAAAGCTGAAATAATTAATTCACTCTACTATTATTCTGACATTTCACATTCTTAAAATAAAGTGGTGATCCTAACTGACCTTAGACAGGGAATTTGTACGAGGATTAAATGTCAGGAATTTTGAAAAACTGAGTTTAAATGTATTTGGCTAAGGTGTATGTAAACTTGGGACTTCAACTGTATAACCCATCAGATGTCACAAACACACCCAAATACAATAGGCATAATGACCTAATCATACCTTCGCTGTCTGGGCTTTTGAGGCCAGAGATGTGACCAGGTAGATGGCAGAGTCTTTGTGCTTCCAGTTCACCCCTGGGTTCTTGGCATACTCCCCAAGCATGGAGTTGACATAGCCAGAAAAGATGGCTGTGACCGGGCCCTCAAAGAACTTACACAGGCCTCTCACCAAGTCACAAGCAGCCCTGCGCCGAGTGTCTATGTCTGCAGGAAGGAGACAGAACCGAGTGGTGAATATCAGTGTGCCTTGAATACCTAAACTTCAACAATCCTCCAGTTAAATTTTGGTCTTGAGTTTAAAAAAATGTTTTTACCTGATCCTTCAAGATCTCTTCGGATATATTCCTCAGGGTTATCCTCAAAGGCCTCCTCATCAGCACCTGGAGACAGAAATCTATGTATCAGTATCAAAGACCATTATGCAAATCGCTACTATTGATATACAATGGCAAGATCAGAAACAGTCATGTAGCCATTCATCCCCAAGATAATGTTTAAGTCTAAACTCACTTCTGAACTCCATGTTGGGCACAATGACCTTCTCACAGATGCTGGTGAGTATGTTCTGGTCCTCAAACAGATGCTTGTAGTGGGGCCTTTCACACACAGATGCCAGGAACTGAATAGCATTGCTCACAAGCTACGTCACAAATATAAAAGGAGCAAAAATGTATTTATTTAACTAGGCAAGTCAGTTAAGAACAAATTCCTATTTTCAATGAATGCATAGGAACAGTGGATTAACTGCCTTGTTCAGGGGCAGAATGACATATTTTTACCTTGTCAGCTCGGGGATTCGATCATGCAACCTTTCAGTTACTAGTCCAACGCTCTAACAACTAGTCTACCTGCCGCCCCAAGCAAACGTATTAGCAGGTGGTCAACATGATCTATTGATAAGCTACATGAATGCATCAGCAGTCTCACCAGGTCATACTTGACCTCCTGGCCAGTGGAGACCAGCAGGTTCCAGATAGCGGTGACAAACCGAGGCAGGTAAGGCTGGAATTCTTCATCGTACTTCTGGGCGTACAGAGCAGCGTTGTCACAGATCTGAGACTTGAGCAGCTCCAGAAGACCTGCCTCATCTTCATCCTGTTGGGAGGAAAAGACAAGATCGTATCACAAGTTTAATCAACTGATTCATTAATAGCCACTTGAACGTCTTACAGTGAAAGTGCTGTTAATCACCAGGTCCACGCACATCTGTTTGTAGTAGCTTGTTATCCAAGGTCAACAAGTTATGGAAATTAGACATCCAGGTCTCCATGTTGTCCTCAAAGAACTCTGGAAGGTCCTGTGAAGGCAGAGACAAAGATGGAATAATGAGATAACTCCAGTAAAAAAGCATCACATTTAAATACAGTAAGTCCCTGTGGGCATAAAGCAGGTAAGAGGCAGGGGGGGGGCGCACCTGAAAGTTGAGACTGTAGAAAAGCTTTGAGATCAGAGTAAGGGACGAGAAGAGGATCTTCAAAGCATTGACGTCTGTCGCATGGGTCTGACACAGCTCAATGGTGGCCTGAAAAAACAATAGACATTAATAGCAGACAATGTCTTCCCATGTCTGAATAATTAAAGTACTATAGAAGTAGAAGCAAGGGACAGCAAGCAACAATTTCCAGACATGTTGTTTTTACTTGAAATACACTTCAATTGTTCAAGTTGATTAACTCTGAAACCAATCCACCACAACCTTGAAGAGTTCAGTCAGTGGATTCGCAAATGTGTCCAACACCAGTTTAATCTCCAGCCATAGCTCATTTGACTTAAACTCATGTCGATACCTGGGAAAACAGATGATCAGGGTTAATATCTTTCAAAATTAACCACAAAGACATGATTTACTATGACACCTATCATTAGAGGGCCACGTGTCATGCTCATGGTAGTTTACCTCTTGAAAAGTGAGTGTGCGGTCCGGAGCACTCCGTTAATGATGTGGAAGTCTCCGCTCTGGAAGCGGGTTACCATCTCTGTCAGGAGGTCTGGCCATTTCAGAGGGAAGTCCTCTCTACCGATGATGCTGATGGCATCACTCAACTGTAGAACAGTAAATACAGAAAAACTGAACCATCTCTACAAATCTACCTTTTGATTGTATACATGTATTATTCTAAAGGATTGGGAAACCATGGATTCCAAGAACCTCATATGAAACTCAAAACAAGCACCAGCCCACTGACTTTGATTTAGAGTAGATGAACAGGTAACAGGTCTTGACTCATGTGAAGAAATACCTGTTTCTGAATCTGTTCAGGACTGCTCAGCATCAAATTTACAATGTTGGCCTTGATTGTGGTCCGGTCCGGATCTGAGATTTTGTTGGGTTCATCTTCAATCTGAAAGAGACAGAATACAAAGTAACACTTGTCATGCCAACATTGGGACAACAATACTTGCACAACCCATAACATTTGTTCCAATATAACTTACTATGCGCCAATTCCTCTTGATGTAATTTTTGAAGGTGACAGCTGCACACACCCGGATCACATTGTCTTGGGATTTCTCCAACAATGTAAGCAGCAATATTGGGTAATTCTGGTTCCCTTCAACTGACTCAAGAAACTTTTCAGCTGGAAGAGGGAAATAAGAACATTCCAGTCAAGCACTGGAAAATTGTACATAAATGCCCAAGTATATATCATTGTATATGTTTATTGCTACCATGACTGATCAGGGCATGAGTATTTTAAAATTAACAAGCATTCTACTCTGAGTTCGCATACCTGGACGTCTTACGGATGGATCTGGGTCCAGAGTTTTGCGCATAAATTCTGTGAGGGTCTGAAGGTTTCCATCATTTAGCTCCATGGTGCCCTGTAAATATGGTCAAAATCAATTCGTTAGGCATAGTAACGGTAGTGATGGTCTAAACTGAGTAGTACCATTAACTGATTGTCTTCGGTTACAAGCTCATGAAAAGTTATATTGACAAAAAAACGCAGATGTTATATTCACCCGATCAATATATGATTGAGTAAGTCATACTAGCTCGCTATACATCACTAAAACACCAGGTACTGACAAATACTTTGGCCTAAAGCTAGCAAATGTTAGCCCATCTTTGCCGTCCGACACGTTTGGAATACATTTTTAAAATGACAACCTTTGTGCTCCAATGAAATTCGTTATTTTCCTCTGCGTCAGACACTTTACCCACTCACAGTCAATCTAGGGAAGGACTTTGGGGGATGCCGTTAGCAACTAGCTAGCTAAATTAGCATGGTACTCTGGCATGGTGATGCTGATTCAAAATACTTCAGTTTCAATACTTTGTCAACTGTAAGGCAGGTTGCTTACATCTCAAATATCCAACACTTGTTTCGAGGATATAAAACTTAGCTACGGAGTAAGTAAATCACAGAAAGTTGACTTAATGACTGCGCAAGTTAGCTAGATAGTTTGGTAGCCAACTAGCCATAGCGGTCTGGTAGGCTAACTTTGAACGTCTTCTCACGACTTGTACGTTAGTAGCGGGGCAGATGATAGTGTTACACTTGGTTAGGCCAGATAGCCCTTTCTGCAATTCATTTTCTGTTTAGGGAACACAGCTAGCTAGATAACTAAACGTGAATAGCTAGCAAGTATCGTACTGACATTGTTCTACTAGTAAATGTTCGCTAGTTTGCTGATGCTAAATTATCCACGATAGGCTAATTAGAAACGGCTACCGCAGTTCTCAGTCTTTCTACAAGCAAGCCAGTAATGTACATTAAACTGTATCATTTGATACAGCGGTGAGATGTTATACCTTCTCTTGTTTTGAGTTGTCTCTCAGCCGGTATGTGCCGTTGTACGATTCGCTGCTGCCTGATTAACGTTAGCTTGTTTAAAGAAATCTCATGCCACTGACTGCGCGGCATGTGTACGGGGCATGCGCAAAATAAGTTTGGAAAACCACGCTCGACACGCCCCTGTGCACTTGAAAGGGAGTGAATGGCGTTGGCAAGTGTTCAGAACAGATGCTATGTTATTGATTCATTTATCACTGTTATTGATTGATGAAGTGTGTTCACCTAGTTATAACCTCGTATTCATGTCATGGAAGGCCAATAGAACAACTTAAAGAGAAGAATCAAAGTGTCTGTTGGTTCCTCTTTTCTTGTCTGGTGCCTTTGAGTCAGGACATGACTGCCCACTAGAATGTTCCATATTGCAGTACAGATACTAAATTAGCCTTCAAGAACAAGTCAATTCTTCATTTTTTATGAAAACTTTTATCCATCACAGAGAAACATTTAATACAATAATAATGCACTTGTTAGAACAATTAAGATGTCAATACAAAACTGCTTGAACAGAGTAAGCAAGCTCATTTAACCATTCTACAAACGAATGACAACTTTAACATGACAACAACATAAACACTTTTTTAAATGAGCCTAAACCCGCTTTCCTGTCTGACAGTGTAAGGAGCAGTGGCTCAGACATTCTACAGGTTGTACGTCTGGCGGATGTTCATTGTGTCACGCAGCATCAAGTCTCGCAGACGCCACAATGCGTCCGCCATGGTGGAATGGGCGCCCTTGCTCTTCAGCCAATGGGACGGCAACCGGCTCTCCTGCTCTTTGGTCAGCCGCACATCTTTCTTTCGAGCTGCTCAAACATGTCCACATACAGAAGACATACACAAGTCATCACACTCACATACTTCTGCTCTGATCTTAATGCAAAAATGTATCAAGGGAAATTATACATGCATTCACGATACACAATGTAGGTGAATCGATAAATTACAATACTGTCTGTATATACATTTCTGTTATTCAATAAGGCAATTTACTGATAAATCAATCTCTGACATATTATATAAGTGATTTGTAGATTTGTTGTGGTGTGAATCACTTTCTTTCAATGAGGAGAACTCACCTGAGAGAGTTTGGTCCCACTTGCTGATGGTGGAGGACTCTGCATTGAGTCCCTCAATGTACTTCAGGTACGCCTCCGAATGGAGCAGGCGCTGGGGCTTGGGTGGCGGGGCTACAAATATGGGTGTTGAGGGCTGCTGGAGGGCAGGCTGGCCCTGTCCTGGATAGGGTGGCGGGGCCTGCTGCCCAAGACCAATCATCTAAAAAAGCATCAAAGGCCTCTTTACTTCTCATACTCAAATACAGATGTGAGTAATGATGTGACTAATCAAATAAACATTTACAGTCTATGTGCTTTTCTTAAATACAATTGTATAGAAGTGTAGATTACCTGGGTTCCATAGGCTCCAGGGGCACCCGCGTTGACACCTGTAAGGAAGGCATCAACAATCACAGAGTGCTCCAGACCACAGCTGTCAGCAGCTGGCCATCTTGGATTGTGTTGTGTACTACTGACTTTACTACTGCTCTTTTAAGAAAAAGACAAAGTTGGGTCATTACAGCCTCTCAGCAACAATCTGCATTCAAGGTAAGGGTACTTCAGAGAATACATGACCCTGTTGATGAATCACTCAATGACTGTGTATCACTACAGGACCTCAGCCTACGTTACAGGTAGCCCCTCCAGTGAGTTAGAGTGGCATACAGGAAGCAGTGGCGTGGCAGGTAGGGTGGCTGTAAAAGTGCTCTTACCCGGGTATGGCATGCCAGGGAACCCAGGGATGCCTGGCATTAGGTGATGATGGGTCAAGAGAGGCAACCTCATGTGATGTGGTGGCATGCCAGTCATACTAAACATGCCGTCAACTAGGTCCTGCAGCATCATGTGTGGCATATATGAACCCATCATGCCTTTGGGGAGGAGGGTATAGCAACAGATGCATGCATCAGTGCGACATGCAACTGCAACTAGCTAGCAGAGATCATGCACTAGCTAAATGACTAAACATTCATCTAGATTTAGGATATTTGATAATCCATAATCAGACATTCATACACATGTAATTCATTCACAAATCACAAGCACTACTTGAATCAGACTGATGGTAGAATGATGCAGTGAAACTGGTAAGCTTCTAAATAAATGTTGAAGCAGTGTATCATTGAAAAGAGGGGAAAGTACAGTACTAGAATAAAGATTAGTAATGAAGGAATGAAAAGGGTACAGCTTCTTATTGCAGCTCCAAGTGTCCCCAGGGGGGTGCATCCCCCTCTGTTATGGGATACCTGACATGTCATGCTGGGATAAAGCAACACCATTGGGGTCGGGGGAGGAACCACCCTCAGAGCCCTACTGGGGTACCTGCTCTAGGGAAAGCCAGCTGCTGGGCAGCCCTCTCCCGCTCCTGCTGCTCGGCCACTTTAGCTGCTCGCTCTGCAAACACAACAAACACACACACATACTAATACAACTTTTTGCAAGGGAATTTGCAGAGATACTACTGCTAGGGGCATTGAACAAACTACCACAGAAAAAGTACATTTGTAAGATCTTTTACCCTCATACTCAGCTTTCTTGGGAGACTCCAGGTTCCTCCACTCGGTGCCCACCAGACGGCTGAGTTCCCCGAAGGAGAAGTCTGGGTGTTGGGCCTTGATGACCGCTCGCATCTCACTGCTGAACAGGATGTAGCCACTCATGTTGATCTTCCTCTTGGAGCCCTCCTTCTTGGACATCCCCTTCATGGACTTGGGAGTGGACTGCAGTCAAGTAAGGGAGAGTGTGTCATGTCATCTCTCTACTGTCATTGCTATACACACCTCCAACTGGATGGCTAAGAGGCCTTTTTCTTGAATCTCACCTTGAACATGCAAATCATTTGAGACATGTTTTGTTTCAATCAGGATGCATGCAATTCAGTTGACACGTCTTTATCAGGGTGCGATGATCTTACCAATAACTTTTGAGACAAATGTAAAAGAGCTTTACCTTCACAACATGACCACACATTTGCCCAGTGTATGTTGCTGCTCTGACCTGTGGAGGGGTGTAAGGCATGTCCATGTCGCTGCCTGCCATGGGGCTCTGGAGCTGGGGTATGGAGGTGTCTCCCAGCTCCCCATCATCCTCCCCCAGGTCCTCCAACTCCTCATCTGTCATGTCGGCAAACTTGGCCTCCAGCACTGCGATCTTCCTGTCCAGCAGAGGGGATGGCTCCTTCTGGGGCACGATCAGCTTCCTGTACGGGACACGTGGAATAGACTGCAGTTACACCTGGGTGTTGAGTTCTGTTCTACCTTAACTAAAAGGAGTGTTTTTGACCGACTCTGAACTCCCCCTTTCAGGGTCACTCAATTCTGCTTTACTACGTTGTGGAATGGTTTCTAACTATTGCTGATTATGCGACAGTATCTCGAGGCACGTAAAAAGTCAAGCCACTCACCTGAAGTAATAGATCTCGTCCTCCACCACCTTCCCAGAGAGGGAGAAGCGCTTCAGACCCTTGAACTTCTTCATCTGTTTGTCACTCTCGATGTAACGACTCTCACAAAGCAGAACGTCCTCCTCAGGCACTTCCGTGGGCCGGCACGAAAGGTACTCCTTGAAGGAGGACACCGCACACTTCCCTGTGGAACAAGTCATCAGAGAGAGATATAAGCATGGCACATGCCCAGTGAAATACAATCAACCCATGCACTTAAACTTGTTTCTCTTCTCAACATTTGAAAATAACATGGCATATCATCAACCCAATAATAGGGTCTGTTATCAGGGCAGAGAGAATACCTATGATACAGGTCATGGGGCAAGACTCCTCCAGGTTGCTAAGGAACACTTCCTTCTTGTAGAACATCCTGGTGGGCTCGTGTTCTGTCTCCTCTGGGTGGATGAAAATAGGCCCAAAGAAGTAGGCCGCTCCGTCCCGCATCCACATCTTCTCAATCCTGGCAGATAAAAATAAAACCCACTTTAATAATAATAATAATAACTTTATTCAACTAAATAAATAATCACTACATATCAAGCCACATCCCATTTTGGAAATTGTGTCTGTAGAGTTGTATTTACCCTACCTGCCTACTCGGTGGCGCACTAGTCCATGTGAGCGAATATAGATGCAGTCTCCCACTTTCAGCCAGGTGTCATTGTAGCAGAGCTGCTCATAGTATTGGCAGCCTGGTTCCCCATTGGTCATGTCCAGGATTACATCCTCCCTCTCCTACACATACACACGCAGTATGGTTGTCTTTGTTTGCACTCTGTTGGATCACATATTAATCCAATTTAATCTCATTCCAATTGCCCAATATTTTCTAACCACTCACCTTATCCATAGTGTCCAAGGCTTTGCCCTCTTCTTGTATCTCTGCAGGCTTCTCTTCTTCTTGTTTAGGGGCAAACATGGATGCAACCCGGACTACAGGCAACGGTACGCCCCGAGGGACAAACCTAACGGAGCTCAGGGGCATGGTCCACATCTTGATCTTCTTGAAGGACTTGGTCTTGGCTGAGTAGCGAGACTCACAGACATACACATCGTCTGCCCTGAAGCCCTCTGGGTGAAGCTTAAAGTAGTCCTGGGATCAGTTACAAAAAAAAAGCCAAGGCCAATGATTCACTTGAAATGTTTTATGCTTCAACCATATTAGAAAGAGCTGGAACATGAAAATGGAAATAGAAAAGAGCTTAGTACCTTAACAAACATGACAACACATTTGCCCAGTATCTTGCTGACAGGAATCTTGTTGAAGTAGTCGCTCTTGAAGACCTCCTTCTCCAGGAACTTGCGTGTAGCGAGATGGAAGGTTTCATTTGGCCTGTAGAACCAGCAGCCATACAGCCACTTCTCACCTGGAATGGGGAGAGAAGTACACAGAGCAATACTATTACAAAAGGACAGCACAATTGATACAGCAAAAGGAATGATTGAATGTGACAAGTCGGGCCATTTCCACAACAAAATGTAAATACAGAATCACTACTAATGCTTTTCAGTAGTGGATGTGCAAAGCCACCAACCTGCATCATCCTGCCACAGGCGCTCAATGCAGACGATATGCGGCTGCAGGTTGGGCTCAGCAGGCTCCACGTACACATAGTCTCCCACGTGGTACATGCTGTCTTTGAAGCTGCAGTCCTGGCTGTAGGTACGCTGGAGACCAGACTGCCACGCCCCTCCAGCAGGGTCCTCACTCTTCTCAGCTTCTGTGCGTTCACAACTCAACTCAGTTAATCACTCAGTCAATAAATACTATTTCATAGGGGCATAATGATGACTAAAGCCCTATAACTGATGCCACTGGGTAACTGTTGTTGGACACTGCTTTGATTGGTGGAATAGGTATATCTATCTGCCTTGCTACAAGTTGCTAGGTTCAGAGTGTCAGTGAGAGCATACCTTTCTTCTCCTCCTCCCTCTTGAGCTTGTCCTCCTCTATCTCCTTGGGCAGCTTCTCCTTCTTCTCCTTCTCCACGTCACTGTGCAGGTGTTTGGAGGTGTAGCTGAGGGCGGGGGTGAGCAGGATCTCTCCATTCTTACACAGCTCATCTCGGATCCGGATGAAGAACTGCTGCAGCTCCACCGCATCCTCAAAGATCTCAGAGTCCGTCCTGGAGTGACAATCACATGCACTTCAAATACAGTGCCTTGCGAAAGTATTCGGCCCCCTTGAACTTTGCGACCTTTTGCCACATTTCAGGCTTCAAACATAAAGATATAAAACTGTATTTTTTTGTGAAGAATCAACAACAAGTGGGACACAATCATGAAGTGGAACGACATTTATTGGATATTTCAAACTTTTTTAACAAATCAAAAACTGAAAAATTGGGCGTGCAAAATTATTCAGCCCCCTTAAGTTAATACTTTGTAGCGCCACCTTTTGCTGCGATTACAGCTGTAAGTCGCTTGGGGTATGTCTCTATCAGTTTTGCACATCGAGAGACTGACATTTTTTCCCATTCCTCCTTGCAAAACAGCTCGAGCTCAGTGAGGTTGGATGGAGAGCATTTGTGAACAGCAGTTTTCAGTTCTTTCCACAGATTCTCGATTGGATTCAGGTCTGGACTTTGACTTGGCCATTCTAACACCTGGATATGTTTATTTTTGAACCATTCCATTGTAGATTTTGCTTTATGTTTTGGATCATTGTCTTGTTGGAAGACAAATCTCCGTCCCAGTCTCAGGTCTTTTGCAGACTCCATCAGGTTTTCTTCCAGAATGGTCCTGTATTTGGCTCCATCCATCTTCCCATCAATTTTAACCAACTTCCCTGTCCCTGCTGAAGAAAAGCAGGCCCAAACCATGATGCTGCCACCACCATGTTTGACAGTGGGGATGGTGTGTTCAGGGTGATGAGCTGTGTTGCTTTTACGCCAAACATAACGTTTTGCATTGTTGCCAAAAAGTTCAATTTTGGTTTCATCTGACCAGAGCACCTTCTTCCACATGTTTGGTGTGTCTCCCAGGTGGCTTGTGGCAAACTTTAAACGACACTTTTTCTGGATATCTTTAAGAAATGGCTTTCTTCTTGCCACTCTTCCATAAAGGCCAGATTTGTGCAATATACGACTGATTGTTGTCCTATGGACAGAGTCTCCCACCTCAGCTGTAGATCTCTGCATTCAGAGTGATCATGGGCCTCTTGGCTGCATCTCTGATCAGTCTTATCCTTGTATGAGCTGAAAGTTTAGAGTGACGGCCAGGTCTTGGTAGATTTGCAGTGGTCTGATACTCCTTCCATTTCAATACTATCGCTTGCACAGTGCTCCTTGGAATGTTTAAAGCTTGGGAAATCTTTTTGTATCCAAATCCGGCTTTAAACTTCTTCACAACAGTATCTCGGACCTGCCTGGTGTGTTCCTTGTTCTTCATGATGCTCTCTGCGCTTTTAACGGACCTCTGAGACTATCATGGTGCAGGTGCATTTATACGGAGACTTGATTACACACAGGTGGGGATTGTATTTATCATCATTAGTCATTTAGGTCAACATTGGATCATTCAGAGATCCTCACTGAACTTCTGGAGAGAGTTTGCTGCACTGAAAGTAAAGGGGCTGAATAATTTTGCACGCCCAATTTTTCCGTTTTTGATTTGTTAAAAAAGTTTGAAATATCCAATAAATGTCGTTCCACTTCATGATTGTGTCCCACTTGTTGTTGATTCGTCACCAAAAAATACAGTTTTATATCTTTATGTTTGAAGCCTGAAATGTGGCAAAAGGTCGCAAAGTTCAAGGGGGCCGAATACTATCGCAAGGCACTGTATCTCATAGGATGTTCTAACTGTTAAATGCACAGAAATTAGCTCTATGGTTGATATTACCCAAATATTGCAGAGAGAAAATAAAAGAGAAAATGGCAAACACTGTTTCCTAATTGTGCCCCACCTGTGCATGCGCCTGGCCTTCTCCAGCACCTCAAACATGTGATCCTGGAACACGTCCAGTCTCTTGTAGCGTCCCCGGTCCACGTTAGCTCTGATGATCTCAAAGTTGAGCGGCGGTCTGTCGGGGCTGCTGGGGTCAGTAGCGGGGATCTCAGCCAGCGAGTCGCTGTAGCAACGCCCCTCGTCATCCTGGTGACCAAGCACGGAGACGAAGAGGCTGCGGATGAGCTCCTGGATGAGGCGGGCCACGTCGGGCACATGGGCGTCCTCGCCTCCCTCCAGGTCCCGGCGAGTCTCCAGCAGAACACGGTGCAGCACAAGAGCGTCGCGGTAGATCAGAGACTCTGGCTCGTTGTAGGTGCAGGCGTTGTTGAACATCAGCACCAGGTCCTCCACCAGTGCGTCTACATCCTGGTACTTGTTGGCCAGCATGTGGCTCCTGACCTTTTCCATGTCCACTGGCTTCTTGATGGCGATGTAGTAGTTGGGTAATTCAGCGCGCGATGGAAGCCGTAGGAAGATGGTGCTGAGGCGGCGGCCACGCTTGTCTGTGAAGTTCTTCACCGCCTCGTACAGCTCGTTCAGCTTCTGCTGCAGGGGGGTCAGGTACTTGGACTTCTTAGGCGTGATACCACTCTTCCCTGGAATTACAGAGGGGGTGTGTGTATTATTATTTTGGGGATGAAGTGATAATGCGAAATTACTAGACTAAAATGACATCCATGTACTGTATCTGAATTATTTAAGCCAAAATGTCAGCAACGTACTTATTTTCAACTTTGGTGACATGTCATCATCGTCAGGCGTTGGGCCAAGATCCCTCCGTTTGTCTTTTATGACTTTCTCCAGGACGTTGGCATCGTTATAGACCTGGAACAACGCCAATTGTTCAGTGGCAAAATTGAGGGGCATTTAGAGCCAGACATAGTTGCTACACTGCATACTGCTGATATTATGGAAATGTAGTTTCGATCTTAGAAATCACGATTCATGATTAAAGGTAAGACACTAGTACGTTACTGCTAAATAATCTAGTAAGCACATTTCATTGCCCTGAGTCTGACCCCTGTTGGCCAATCACCTGTGAGCCCTCCTCATTGTAGTGTCGTGCGTTGCGGAACATGAGCTTCATGTCCTCCAGCAGAGCGTCCTCAGTCATGTATTTCTCAGAGCGGATGTTGTGGTCGATGATCCTCAGGTCCACTGGCTCCAGGATGATCTTGTAGTAGTCCGGGTAGTCCTTCTTGGAAGGCTTGACCATGAAGAGCTCACAGAGCCTCCGGCCTGTGCCCATCTCCCGGGCCTCCGTCACTGCGGAGTACAGGGCCTTCATCCGGTTCTTCTTGGTGTTTTTCTTATGGCTGGTGGTCACAGGGATGTGGGTTAGTTAAAAGAAGGACACTTTGCCTTGAAGGATCAATAAAAAAACAATGCAATGATATTGTGGCCAAAGCAATAATTTTATAAACCAAAAGTACAGGGACTTTTATTTTGCAGGTGCCTGGCATTTACTATTAACTCTGCTGAGAAGGTTAAATAAGTAGTGCGTACCTCTTCCTCTTAGTGCTGCCAGTATCAGACATGGTAGAAGAGAGCATGCTGTCCCCATCCATGCTGTCGTCCTCCCTCCTCAATAGCTCTGTCCTCTTTAGCTAGGAAAACCACACAAACAATATCAACCAGCTGCTCTTCCTCCCACACGTTCATGAATATAAACGACCACCTCTAACTCTCCCCATCTCTCTCAAACAAATCTCCACTTACACAAAAGTAGTGCACTCACAGACATAAAAGCCATCATGGTTTGGCAGGTCCACTATTTCATCTTCTATCTTTTGATAAGTACAACATGCAACTATCCACCAAATAAATGATTGCAACCAGGTACAGTACATAGAGAACACTGCCAAAGACACTATTGCATAGTAACACAGGTGTGAGTCAGACCTAATCAATGTTTAAAGGTCCCGTACAGACAGAGACAGTGAGTCAGACCTATTCCATGTTTAAAGGTCCCGTACAGACAGACAGTGAGTCAGACCTAATCCATGTTTAAAGGTCCCGTACAGACAGAGACAGTGAGTCAGACCTAATCCATGTTTAAAGGTCCCGTACAGACAGAGACAGTGAGTCAGACCTAATCCATGTTTAAAGGTCCCGTACAGACAGAGACAGTGAGTCAGACCTTATCCATGTTTAAAGGTCCCGTACAGACAGAGACAGTGAGTCAGACCTAATCCATGTTTAAAGGTCCCGTACAGACAGACAGTGAGTCAGACCTAATCCATGTTTAAAGGTCCCGTACAGACAGTGAGTCAGACCTAATCCATGTTTAAAGGTCCCGTACAGACAGAGACAGTGAGTCAGACCTTATCCATGTTTAAAGGTCCCGTACAGACAGAGACAGTGAGTCAGACCTAATCCATGTTTAAAGGTCCCGTACAGACAGACAGTGAGTCAGACCTAATCCATGTTTAAAGGTCCCGTACAGACAGACAGTGAGTCAGACCTAATCCATGTTTAAAGGTCCCGTACAGACAGACAGTGAGTCAGACCTAATCCATGTTTAAAGGTCCCGTACAGACAGACAGTGAGTCAGACCTAATCCATGTTTAAAGGTCCCGTACAGACAGAGACAGTGAGTCAGACCTAATCCATGTTTAAAGGTCCCGTACAGACAGAGACAGTGAGTCAGACCTAATCCATGTTTAAAGGTCCCGTACAGACAGACAGTGAGTCAGACCTAATCCATGTTTAAAGGTCCCGTACAGACAGACAGTGAGTCAGACCTAATCCATGTTTAAAGGTCCCGTACAGACAGAGACAGTGAGTCAGACCTAATCCATGTTTAAAGGTCCCGTACAGACAGAGACAGTGAGTCAGACCTAATCCATGTTTAAAGGTCCCGTACAGACAGACAGTGAGTCAGACCTAATCCATGTTTAAAGGTCCCGTACAGTCATCCTATTTCCCAAGTAAAAATAGCCTTTGAATGACCAAAACATCACCCATAATATTTTTACACTATTAAAAAGCTCAGATTTGAAGAAATTGTACCTTCTCTCAACTATCAGGAAGCCTGAAAGAACAGGCTGAGTGGGCGAGGAGCTTATATTCATGAGCTCGCCTTGACTGACAGTTCTTTGAAACAACCTTGTGGTCATTGACAGGTAACAAGGTAAATAATGGGAAATGTCACTGATGACAAGATAAACAATGGGTCACATGTCATCCCGAGCCTAAATAGTATCCCACTGGGCACAAACTGGTTGAATCAACATTGTTTCCATGTAATTTCAATGACATGACGTTGAAACAACGTGGAATATTCGTTGAATTGACATCGGTGCCCAGTGGGATGCCTCAACCCATTTTCCCTGCAAAATGCTCTCATGGTCAACAGAGCTGATCATGGACTGTTGGATATCCGACAAACAGCAGCAATACACAATTGCATTTCTATTGTTTTGTAAATAATTACAGAATAAAGTTCACTGATAACGCTTCCTCACAATAATTAGTCATTACATGAAAACAGCATACAATAAGTGTACTGGACAATTTATTGGTACCTCTGCATTAGTATTATAAATGACAATATGTTCAGAATTGTACGCATTGATCAGACATTTATTTATTTACAATAGGCCAGCATTGCCTAAATATTGATCAACATGAACACTCATGAGAAATAATGGTGAGACATCATTTGACATAACATAAAGTATTAGAGCCAATAAGCCTAATTTAGTCACCCGGCCGCCCTACATGTGTTTGAGACCCAGTGATTCGTGCAATTTGTAACACTCCCGACCGAATGCTTAAAAAAAACATATGTACAAGTGAATTACTTAGGCTTTAGGAAATACAACCAACTACAGAGATTGATAGGAAGCGTGAGAGGACGGGGACCCATGTACCACGCTTCAATTAAGCAGGCTTAAGTCACCCACAAGATTGAAGCGGGAGACAAATTCAACCATGGCCTCCTTGTCAGGCCTCTCACACTGGGCAGACAGGGGTCCTGGGAAGGACAGCTCACACAGCATCCCCACATACAGCGCTGGTTCAAGGATGACCTCGTTGAAGAGGAGATCCAGGAGCCTGTCTACGTAGCCTGTATTGTTTTTGAAAAAAGAAATGTTTGTTAAATGGGTAGTGAATTTAAATGTCCTTTTATTTACCGTTCTGATTTATAATGCTATAAATTCATTGATGAAGTGATCTACTCATTCTACAATGTGATTTTTGGTGTTTTTGAAGTACTGAATTTGATATATGCAATATTTGGTCGTGCACCGTTTTTGAAACTTTTCTATGCCTGAAATGCTCAATTGATTTTAAATGAATAACTATGACTTACAGTATGTTGGGTCTGTCTTCACAGGCTTCACAGCATACCCCCCTTCTTTGCCTTGGGAAAGCTGATTTTGAATTACAGCATTCCTGATGCAGTGGTTGCCCGGGAAGCTGTGCAGAGGGAGTGGATGTTGAATTTTCTAAAATGTCTATCATGACAGCTTGATGATAGTGGAAAGACAAATGGAGAGGGAATTAGCCTGTAAGACAACAACCCACACAATGAAATGGCAAAATGTGATTTTCAGGGGTAAATTACAAAATACTATACACACCGTAACTCCTTAGTGGACAACCTTCCTTCGTGCCAGCTGTGCGCTGGCAGTTCTAAGACTCAATGTTGGACGCTTAGGGATGGAAAAACCAAAACCATATAGTGACTATTAGGTGTGTTATGGAAAATAGATAATTCACAAGTCAAAGCAGCCACAGCCGAATGATCTAACGTTAGACCCGCGATCCCCCCCTAAATGTTGGCTACTGTGTCAGACTCATCAAACTCTAATACTCACATCATGGTCAGCGCTTGCAAGATCCACTGTCAATGATGGTACAGAATCCGTCTTCAGGATTAGCTTCCTGGCAAGACCTATCGAATGCTCTCCCCAACTGATAAAGTAACTTCACACTAAATGTGCACTGCACACGCGTGACATACAATTTTCGGTGCAGCCTGTCCACCCGAAATGAAAAGCAGCCATTGCTGTCAGATGTCTTCATAAAAATAGTGTACGTTTAATTTTACACTATGGAATCCAGTCACAACACAGTGTGCTTTTGACGGCATGCTGGTAAGTAGATTGCTAGCTAACAGTCACACCACAGATTAAAGGTTACCAGTATCTTTGGTTGTATGTTCTGTGTAGGCGCACATGTGATGCCGGTTTTAAGGCGGTACATATTTAAATGAGTTAAGACGAGACGACGCTACCTTTATATGACGTTGCATAAAGCCGGAAGTAAATCCTTGGTAGTGCCTGCCTCCTGAATCCAAGTGTTTGGCACATAGGGACGGGACCAGTAACTTTATGATCAAACTTGATCAATGTACCAGCAACAGTCAGTTTACATACTACTTTGAACTGGTTCCATTCAAATATCATCCAATTTGATGGAAAACACGATTTTCAATGTCTGGGACCTATAACACCAGAGAGGCCTGAGAGACCAGATTGCCTAAGCAGCAGTACCATCTCATTGTTAGTTAATACTCCAGCAATGTTACACCCAATAATCACCATAGGATACTTTACAGCCCACTAACAACCATACAGATGCTGATACACAACTACAGCAGAGCTTGGGTTTGAACTTGAGTTTCAGCATTGGCAGCTCATACACCCACTGACCTGCTGAATGTGCTGGAGTTTCAACACACGCTTATAGATAGAGGAATGAGGCACATTGTAGCGCTTGGCGTTCTCAAACATCAGAGTGAGGTCGGCGTCTAGCTGATCAACACTCTCATACTCGTTGTTCTTCATCTTGCTCCTGTGTGTGGGGAATTAAGGGCTCTCACATTTGGAAAAGGATAGGGTAGAAATACACTGTACAGCTCATGCCATGTCATGCCACACAAAACATAGAGCAACTGATTTGAGAAAATTATGAAGCCTGAATAAATTGTTCAAGACATTTTAGAACACCTACTCAGTTTTAGAACACCTACTCATTCAAGGGTTTTTCTTTATTTGTACTATTTTCTACATTTTAGAATGATAATGAGAAGACATCAAAACTATAAAATAACACATATGGAATCATGTAACCAAAAAAAGTGTTAAACAAATCAACATTTATTTTTTATATTTGAGATTCTTAAAATAGCCACCCTTTCCCTTGATGACAGCTTTGCACACTCTTGGCATTCTGTCAACCAGCTTCATGAGGTAGTAACCTGGAATGCATTTCAATTAACAGGTGTGCCTTGTTAATTTGTGGAATTTCTTTCCTTTTTAATGCGTTTGAACTTGTGTTGTGACAAGACGATATCCCTATTTGGTAAAAGACCAAGTCCATATTATGGCACGAACAGCTCAAATAAGCAAAGAGAAATGACAGTCCATCATTACTTTAAGACATGAATGTCAGTCAATACGGAACATTTCAAGAACTTAGAACATTTCTTCAAGTGAAGTTGCAAAAATCATCAACCGCTATGACAAAACTGGCTTTCATGAGGACCGCCACAGGAATGAAAGACCCAGAGTTACCTCTGCTGCAGAGGATAAGTTCATTAGAGTTACCAGCCTCAGAAATTGCAGCCCAAATAAATGCGTCACAGAGTTCAAGTAACAGACACATCTCAACATCAACTGTTCAGAGGAGACTGCGTGAATTAGGCCTTCATGGTCAACTTTCTACAAGGTTCAAAAGAAACCACTACTAAAGGACACCAATAAGAAGAAGAGACTTGCTTGGGCCAAGAAACACAAGCAATTGACATTAGACCGGTGGAAATGTGTCCTTTGGTCTGGAGTCCAAATTGGAGATTTTTGGTTCCAACCGCCGTGTCCTTGTGAGACACGGTGTGGGTGAACGGATGATCTCCGCATGTGTATTTCCCACCGTAAAGCATGGAGGAGGAGGTGTTATGGTGTGGGGGTGCTTTGCATTTGACAGTGTATGTGATTTATTTAGAATACAAGGCACACTTAATCAGCATGACTACCATAGCATTCTGCAGCGATACGCCATCCCATCTGGTTTGAGCTTGGTGGGACTATAATTTGTTGTCAATGACCCAACACACCTCCAGGCTGTGTAAGGACTATTTTACCAAGGAGAGTGATGGAGTGCTGCATCAGATAACCTGACCTCCACAATATATTATTATTATCCCCCGACCTCAAACAAATTGAGATGGTTTGGAATGAGTCCACCACAGAGTGAAGAAAAAGCAGCCAACAAGTGCTCAGCATATGTGGGAACTCCTTCAAGACTGTTGGAAAAGCATTCCAGGTGAAGCTGGTTGAGAGAATGCCATGAGTGTGCAAAACTGTCATCAAGGCAAAGGGTGGCAACTTTGAAGAATCTCAAATATAAAATATATTTTGATTTGTTTAATTAACACTTATTTGGTTACTACATGATTCCATATATGTTATTTCATAGTTTTGATGTCTTCACTATTATTATACAATGTAGAAAATAGTAAAAAATAAAGAAAAACCCTTGAATGAGTAGGTGTTCTAAAACTTTTGACCGGTACGGTAGTGTACATTTTGAAGGCCAGATTACCTAAATCACACTTGCATGAATTTGTTTCAAATAACCCATTTTGTGGAACAGCACAATCTGCCATTTATTTAGCAGAGGTCCTTCCAATGGCTGGCCTACCTAATCTGGTGCAGGGAGATGGGCTGGCTGATCTGCTGGAAGTAGTCTGGGTAGTCTTTCCTGGAGGGCAGCTGGAGGAAGGGCTCGGAGATGAGTTGGCCCTGGCTGTTCCTGCCGCCACGCACAGCCTCGTACAGCTGGAAGATGGGGTTACTCATGTCCATGCTGTGGTGCATGCTCTCTGCCTCTGACTCCCCCTCGTCATAGTGGACAGACCCTGGGCAATGAGAGACAACTGATTCAGACAGATGAAGTCCGAAGTATTCTGACAAACCCTCATACGCCAGTTTACTTTTCACTGCAATGTCCCCTCTGTTCTTATACGTTCCTCCAAAACAGCTAAATTAGTGAAGTGAAGACCAGTGAGACGTACCAGCCAGAATGCCATCGTCATCACTATCATACTGAAGAGCCATGGTAATAGCTGAGAGCCGGTCTCCCTGGGCTGACCTTCTGTTCCTGACACACACACAGCTGTTTAATTCATGGAAAAATGCTTCAAAATGTTGCATGTTGTTTGTTTGACTCGTAAAGTCTACTTTCTACCATGTCTACGGTGTTACTTGCCTGATGCGAATACTGGACTTGATTGGCTCAGCATGCTCAATTTCTGTCTTTCTCTGTGCAAAGACCTTTTTGATGGTGTTGGCATCCTTAATTGAATAAGAATGAGAGCGTTATAACAAACAAAACTGACATAGAATTCTGACTAAATTCTGAACAGCATACCTTAAAAACAGCATACCTTAAAAACTTGTGACCCAGGCTCATTGTACATTTTGGCATTCTTAGCCAGAAGATCTATGTCTTTTGCCATGGCACCAACACTTCTGTAGTGGCTCATCTAAAAAATGAATAGACCAGTGATATACTGTATGCGAACCGTAGTGTTACTTTAACCCCTTACAGTACATTCAGTCAGATGGTTGGGTGGCATACCTGTATCTTCTGGGCAATGATTTTCAGATCTATTGGGTCCTTTATTATGGCATAATAGTCTGGGTATTGCTGAGGGGAAATAAATCAAACTGTATAATATATAAATATTAAATCACAAAAATATGCAAAGGCCACAGTTTCGGAGATAATTGTTCTATTACCACTTTAGAGGGCAGTTTCTGGAATAGATCACTGACGAGATGCCCTGAGGGCTCGGAGAATGTCACCACAGCATCCAGCAGCTGCTCAAGGACCTCCTTCAGGCAATTGGGTGCATTCTGTCATTCAAAGTAAAACACAGTCATAAGAAACACTTACAGTTCAACAGAGTGAACAGATATCTTCCATTTATTTGCCATGTTGTGCTATGTTTTGAGGGTTTACACGTACTACTTGTGTGACAGGTTAGTCATCGTGTAATAAAATTGTCATGCTACATCGGAAGTACTGATGTTACCTCATCCTCATTTGACCCTCCAGGATTATTTTGTGCATCGTCCCCGTCCTCATCATCGTCATCATAATCCCCCCGCTGAACAAACTCATTCTTAGTACGCAGGTAGAGGTCCCACAGCTTACATGCTGCTCTGTACTCTGGAGAATCCGACTACAGACATGCAACACATTCCCTTTAATTTGGTTAACTCCAGGATTTAGGCCTGAGACAGGGCATTTATTCTGAAAACTCCTTCATACAAAACATGCCTTGTAAACATGATTTGTCTCACCTAAAGAATCCAGTAAATGTGTTTGTTATTACAGGGAGAGATACATTACCTTGTAGTATGCCTTTGCATTGTTGAATAAGAGCTGAAAGTCAGCCGTTATCTGCTCCACATCATCGTACTCCTCCATCTTCAGCTTCTGCTGGATCTTCATCATGTCAATAGGCTGAGTCACAACGTCATAGTAATCCGATTGATTTCTTCAACACAGAAAACACGATAAGTTAATTTAATGAGGCTTATGTTCGTAGTAATGGAAACTCTTTTTTTTTACACATTCTATGTTAACCATCCTCTTTACCGTCTCTTGGGTGCTCTTATGAACAGCTCACATAACATTCTTCCCTGGTCATCCTTATAATCTCTGATTGTGTTGTACAATTCATGGCATACTGCAATCTGGAGGCAAAACATAGTGGATGAATACAAAACAATACAGGAAACAACAATGTTTATGAACACTCAAAAACTACACTTGGGTTTGACTTGTGACTGTGGATTTAGAGTTTACAAAATTCAATCATTCATTTTTGGGGGAAGACATTGAACCCAAAAGGCATTTACCAGAGAAGTTGAGTACACACAATATATTTGAATCGGAATGCAACGTTTCCACACACAAAACAGCTGTTAACTGAACTTACTGGATCAACAGTGGGAATATTTGAGGTTCTTCTCCTTTTCCGACCTACCGAAGATGCTGAGGATGAAGGCTGTCCATCGTCAAAGTCCCCCCCACTGACACTACTAGAGGGGGACGTAGCCCTTCTCCTTTTTGAGCCCATGAGTCTAATACCTGGAAAGAAGAAAAAGGAAAAATAATTACAGCATTTTAGGTCAATTTACCTAAAATGTGACAAATATTGTAGTAATATTGTATTAACATTATCATCAAAAGGGCGCTAACCCTGCTTCAACGCCATTACCTAGAATATAATAAAGGCCCTGATCAGTGTTTACTGGTCCTCGTTCGACGACTCTTCACTCAGATGAGGAGAGCAGTTGGGTGCTGATTTGACAGATGTCTGGGATAAAGCAGCTGTAGCCTAATGTGGTAATTTTATTCCAAATTTGCTGTGTCACCATGAACACTACTGACAGATGAAAACATTCTTGTTTCTCTTTTGCTGCGAGATGACAGAGCCGTTGTGGCAATAATGACTTTACAGACAACAATGGTAAATCTCGCTTGCTAGCTGGCTAACAGTAACGTTACCTGGCTGGCCTCCTCAGCATCAATTACGACAAGCTAGCTAACGTTAGCTAGCTAACGCTACCCATCATCTCCAGACACACAAAGACAATGCTGTGAATAAGTAACTAAATACTTAACCACACTGATCGGTAAATAGTCATCGTTCAAAACTGCAAGATATTACCTTTAGTCTCGTACAAACCTTAATCCGTAGAAGAGAATGCAAACCATTCGCGAAAGCTGACAAATTTGAGAGAAAAAATTGGTGTGGACCTAGCAGCAGTGAAGACACAGCCGATCACTTCCGTTATAAACTTCAAAATAAAATCTCTGACTCGAATTTTACTTTAATGATTTGATCTATTCTAATCATTGTATGATGCGTTTACAGAGTAAGCCAAACGTTGATATTTTGCACAATTAGATCTGAAAAAGATCTGATATGAAACGACCTGATGTGATTGGTCAAATGACCAATTAGTGGGACAAATCTATCAGAATTGGGCTGCCTGTGTAAACACAGCCAAAGACAACAATCTGCCTAGTTTTTATTTGGACTATTGTAGTAATTTTAGACCAAATCAAAGTTTATTGGTTGCATACACACATTTCCTAATGTTATTGTAGTTGCAGTGAAATGCTTGTGTTTCTAGCAACTACAGTAATACTTAGAAATACATTTTCTTAAATACATTACCCAGAATAATTTTCTAAAATAAGGTATATAGGATGAGCCATGACTAGAATACAGTATATACATATAAAGTGGGTGAAACAGTATGTAAACATTATTAAAGTGACCAGTGTTCAATGACTATGTCCATGTACGTAGGGCAACAGTCTCTAAGGTGCAAGGTAAAGTACAGTGTGGTGGCCGGCTCCAACAGTGACTAAGGTTCAGGGCAGGGTACTGGGACCAGAATCTGCCTAGCTTTTACTTTGACTTTTTTAACCCTTATAGACCACAGTGGATAAAATTACATTGACAAGGGAACCTGATACAGTCATAATTAGATCAGCACTCCAACTCTGAGACACATCCCATGTGCTCAAAACAGGGACACTCAAATCAAGAGGTTTTTTGGGGGGCTTTTATTCTGACAGTGAATTCCAAAAGTCACTTTTTAATTGTTGCTAGCTGTTGCTTATTGTTGCCAGTATACAATACAACAGCCACAATTACATATTGCATAAATGAAAAATGTTCTAGAAAGAAAATAAAAGTTTTTCTTTCATCAGTGCAATCTAATGGGAATGGAAACTAGTGTGCACAAGTAGACTTAATCAGACTTTTTTTTGTATTTGTATGGTCCAAAATCACTTACTGGAAAATGCATGAGAGGAAACTATGTTTTAGGCCCCAAACATTCCATTCTCCCATCAGTGATCCTCTGCTACTATGCTGCTTTTTGTATATAGAGGATTCCCAACACTTTTGTCTCCTACCTCGGGTCTTCAGATGTTTGAAGAACGTCAGAGAATATGATACCTGTTTGGCTGTTCAACATCTAGACAGCAGTGTAGTATTGTTGTTATAAAACCATATGCACAGATTTATTTAGTTTATGTCACTCCTAAACCTCAGGTACAAACCTGAGGTTTGTACGAAGCCTTTGCCCTAGGTCAAAAATGCTGTATATTTTATCTTCAACCTTTGCCTCGCCTCCAACAACCGCTAGCGCCCGCAGTTATTATTGTTCCCGAAAAATTCAGCCCTGTTTACATTAATGGAGTGGCTACTGATAGAGTTTCTGTATCCCAATTAGCACATCCTGAAACTATGGATATTTCTGTGTTTGTGCAGGATTCTTCTCTACATAGCTGAGTGCTGCCTATGTAGCTGTTGGGCTCTGTTGCCACTACACTCCCCCTCCTAGATCGGCTTTGTCTATTCATTAGTGTAGCCTAAAAACTTAATGCTGTACACAAAACTGTTCAAACTATTGCCTTCCATGCCTCAGTAAGCATAAGCGTGATTTCATTTCCTTTTTTTCAGGAGGGGAGTAGGCTACATGCCAGTGGAGGCTGGTGGGAGGAGCAATAGGAGGGAAAGACTCATTAATGGCTGGAATGGAATAAATGGAGCAAAGTCAAACATATGGTTTTCATACGGTATGTTGGATGTGTTTGATACCAATCCATTAATTCCATTCCAGCCGTTACAATGAGCCCGTTCCCCTATAGCTCCTCCCACCAGCCTCCACTGCTACATGCAGCTATTTAAGGGAAAAGAAAGGGTAAGACCAAATCAGTTGTATGACTGAAGGCCGTCAACTGAAATGTGTCTTCCGCATTTAAGGGGCCTTAATTGACATCCATGTCTTCGGCACTGTTTGTTTGTTTATATGTTTTACACAAAAAACCTTATTGGCATGTTCGTACAAACTTTGTTGTTGCGAGATCAGCAGCAGGAGGAGTATGCAGGTCGGCAGGCTAGCCAGCAATCTGAAGCTACGGGAGCTGCAGGCCGCAAGCAATGGCGGGAGAAGAAGAATATTGGGACAGGGACACAAAGGTGGATTTCTGAGTAGGAATGGAGGGGAAAAAATAGGAAGAAGTGGTTGATGAGAATGAGGAAAGCAGAGAATTTGAATTTGAGGCATATGGCGATAAAAATGGAGATGGGGTGTCGAGGAAGATTGGTGTCAAGCACAAGCGGGGTGAGCCGTGCGCCAGAACTTTGGGTGAAATGGAAGTGAACAAGGGCGAGTTAAGTGAGGTGGAAGGTGTGGTGAATAGCTTGGAGCGCAAGCCAGTCATCGCAGTCATCGATGGACATGATAAAGAAGAATCTAGTCCAGTTGGAGGGACATTTTTGAAGAAAGTCCTCACCCAGTGGTGAGAGTGGTGAAGAGTAATTGTCAGTCCTTTTGAGTTTTGAGTCTGATTTTTTACCTGACAAAGTTATACTAGGATATAACAGTTACCCTGTTAGAGCTTTTGTGCCGAATTCGTTATGATGTTTCAGGGGAATGTGTAGTTTCGGTGGATAAAGTTGTTTGTGTAGGGGTGCCAATGTTGCTGGGATTCGGAAGTGTCCGGTGCCAGAGTGTCAGGTGGAGGTGACCAGAGTCAGAGTAGTGCATAAGTTGTCGTAGGCTGAGGCAGTGAAGTAAGTAGAGGAGCATGGGTCAAGGGTGAGGGCCAGAGAGGCTATTTGTGAGTAGTCGACCTTATGCCAGCACAGAGGGATAAGCCAACAAGTGATATATGCTTCAGCAACTGTACCTCAGAAATGGAATGTAAATCACACTGAACTTGCCCATTGTCAGAACTTGTCCCTTGTCCGACTCTTTTTACCGGTCCGGATACATGCTTGGCTGCCTAAAACATTCAACTGCCCAGAGGTGGAATGCAGCAAGACACAGGGTGCGTTTGAGTGGTAAGACAAAAGCAACAGATTGTAGATGAAAGTCGGGGGAGGTGCATCTGTGACAGACGACAGTCGGACATTAATGTGGTTTTCCAGCAGCAAGGCTCAAATCAACATGGCAGTGTTGCCATTGTTTATAAAAGCTTTTCTTTATAATGTCGAAATAACAATGTCTCCAACCCCCATATCAGTATAACACACACACAAACTGAAGTCATATGTGTAGGCCCACATTATACAATCAGTTAGTGACAGAGAGACTCAAATATTACATTCATATCCACTGTATACATGCGTCGTGACAAGGTTGGTTCCTGTTTCAGTCATGTCTTTGGTCACTTTTGCGTAGTCAAACAAAAACACCCTAATGATTGGTTAACAATAGATCCTCCCACATGCAGGTGATGGCTGCAGAATGAAGTTGGTAAAGAGCAAGTTCACAAACTTGCAGTCAAAACTTAGTGACCTTTGTTTGATCACATAATTTTTTAAAGTTCATGCAGTCGACATTTAGACCAAAGACAGAACAGTATGAAGATAGGCAGAAACTGCTTCTCCAATCGAAATCCCTGATAACGCTTGTAGGCGATGTCATGGCGATGTTGGCTAGTTAAGCTCATGCACAGAAACACTAACAGTCATCTCGTGCTGAGCTGCGCATGTGCAGGCCGTCAAATCAAAAGGCACTCCTGCGATATAAATTAAAACATGTCAGTTGGTCACTTTCATGAGGTTGGAGTAATAACATGTTCAACTACTTAAGACATTGGCTTGAATCTAGGTTGTGCCTTTAGATTTAAGAAAAATTACAACTAAGGAAGTATTTTTCACTTCTCTCATTGACCCCTCAAACCACAAACCCCAGCCTGCTTGGTCTGTTTCACATATATTCCCGGAAGTCTCGCGATGTTGCACCTTTGGGTTTAGAAACTCTGTGTGTAGGTGCAAGTTGGACAAATTTTAAACCAATAACGCAACAATGGTCACTGACTTGACAAAAGTGATCCACTCGAACGCCCCCACAGACAGGCAGTTTAATTAGCAATTGAATGTTATTTTTTCATCATTGTAAACATTGGCTAAACTGTGCAGGAAGCAGATAGGGAGTCAAGTAGTGTTTTTTTTCAGGAACTACGATATGGCAGCAACTATAAAGATTAGCCTACGTCATCACACAAAATGTGTCCAAAGTGTAGGGACTGTGCCCTGCTTGTGCAACTGCAATATCCGTTACAACAGACAGACAGGAGAAGCCTGTAGCCTTCATAATATGTTTTGGAATGTTCCTTCAAATCTCAGAGTTTTTATTTCAGCTGTTCAGATATACTGTATGAGGAGGAGACACTGGGCACGTTTGAGTGGTAAGGTGAAAGTAGCCGACTGTAGACAGAAGTCGACTTTGTCTATTGAGTATGCAGGCCATGGAAGAACTGGGATATATCCCAGCTTCCAGGAATTATGTACAGATCCTAGTGACATCATGCTCACTCACACAAGAGGTGATGGCGGCAGATGAATAGCAGATGAATAGCACAACAATGGGCCTCAGGATCTCATAACGGTATCTCTGTGCATTCAGATTGCCATCGATAAAATGCAATTGTGTTCAATGTCCATAGTTTATGCCTGCCCATAGCATAACCCCACCACCACCGTGGGGCACTCTGTTCACAACGTTGACATCAGCAAACCGCTAGCCGACACAATGCCATAAACGCTGTCTGCCATCTGCACGGCACACTTGAAACTGGGATTAATCCATGAACAGCACACTTCTCCAGTGTGCCAGTGGCCATCGAAGCTGAGCATTTCGGTTAAAATGCCGAACTGCAGTCAGGTCAAGACCCTGGTGAGGATGACAAGATCGCAGATGAGCTTCCCTGAGACATTCTAACAGTTTTTCCAGAAATTCATTGGTTGTGAAAACCCACAGTTTCATCAGAAGTCCAGGTGGCTTCGTCTCAGACTATCCTGCAGGTGAAGAAGCTGGAGGTGGAGATCCTGGAGTCAGCATGCCAATTGCACGCTCCCTCAAAACGGGAGACATCTGTGGCATTGTGTTGTGCGACAAAACTGCACATTTTAGAGTGGCCTTTTATTGTCCCCAGCACAAGGTGCACCTGTGTAATGATCATGCTGTTTAATCAGCGCCTTGATATGCCACACTTGTCAGGTGGATGGATTATCTTGGCAAATGAGAAATGCTCACGAATAAGAATGTAAGCAAATGTGTGCACAAAATTAGAGAAATATAAGGTTTTTGTGGGGTATGGAACATTTCTGGGATCTTTTATTTCAGCTCATGAAACATGGGACCAACCATTTACATGTGTTTATTTTTTCGTTCAGTATATGTACATACACTGAGTGTACAAAACATTAAAGACACCTTCCTAATATTGAGTTGTACCACCCCCACCCATCTTTTTTTGCCCTCAGAAGAGCCTCAATTCTTGGACTCTACAAGGTGTCGAAAGCGTTCCACAGGAATGATGACCCATGTTGACTCCAATGTTTCCCTCAGTTGTGTCAAGCTTGCTGGATGTCCTTTGGGTGGTGAACCATTGTTGAAACACACAGGAAACCTTTGAGCATGAAAAACCCAGCAATGTTGCAATTCTTGAAACAATCTGATGTGCCTGGCACCTACTACCATTCGCCATTCAAAGGCACTTAAATATTTTGCCTTGCCCATTCACCCTCTGAATGGCACACATACACAGTCCATGTCTCAATAGTCTCAAGGCTTAAAAATCCATCTTTAAACCTGTGTCCTCCCCTTCATCTACACTGATTAAAGTGGATTTAACAAGTGACATCCATAGAGCTCTACAGTGGAGGGATCGTAATATCAATAAAAATTGGCTCCTGAGTGGCGCAGCAGTCTAAGGCACTGCATCTCAATGCAAGAGGTGTCACTACAGTCCTTAGTTCAAATCCAGGCTGTATCACATCTGGACGTGATTGGGAGTCCCATAGCGTGGAGCACAATCGGCCCAGCATCATCTGGGGTAGGCCGTCATTGTAAATAAGAGTTTGTTCTTAACTGACTTGCCTGGTTAAATATATGTATTTTTTAAATAGCGGTCAAACAGGGAAATGGTTCCAATAGTTTTTTCACCATTCATTTCTCTCAGGAGATTTTAGAAACATTTAAAATAAGGGCTGTGTTTCATGTAGGCTTACCCTGGTGTGACGTTTTGATAAACATCTAAATCTCTCTCGGACAAGGTGACTTTCATCAGTATATTCAGCTCTATTTACATCTATAGACATCATGTAAAACTTTCAATCCCTGCAAGCTCCTGCATGTCATCTCTAGCCGACACCTTTGCTAACAGGTATTGTATCAATTTAAAACTTGCACAGGAAAGTTAACAGAATTGTCCATTCAAATAAATTTTGCCAATTTATTAATTACAACATGTAACTAAAATTAGATAGCTATTCCAGAGATTCTTACAAGTCGCTCTGGATAAGAGCGTCTGCTAAATGACTTAAATGTAAATTCGGCAGTCTCGTCCAGATCATCATGGCATTTCTAGTTTTTAGCATTAGCAGTTAATTAGCATTTCATTTTTGAGGGGTAAATACAGCCGACTGACTATATGAATAAAAGTCACCTTGTCCTATAGAGGTTTACACGGTTATCAAAACGTCACATCAAGGTAAGAGCAGGTGTCCTTAATATTTAGTACACTCAGTGCATATTTAAATATATTACAAAATTGACAATTGTCATATATTTCTACAGACTGTGTATGTTTATATATTTAAACATGCACCCCGTAACGACTGTTACGGATACAAGTATCCTGTGTGTGTATTCTGTGTGTGTATTCTGTGTGTGTGTGTTTCTTTTCTCTCCTTCTCCCCTCTCAGGTGAAAATCATCACTCCCCAATCAGTCACCAATCATCAATCAGAAGACACACCTCCTCCTGTTTCCTACCCAATCACCGTTCCTTTCCCTTTGTTTAAAAACCCTGTCAGTTGTTTGCTGTGGAGCTCAATCTCTCTGTAAATGCCATGTCTGTAGGTCTGTGTTTCACTCTCTCTTTATGTATTGACCTCTTTGTTTGAGCACCTCCATAGCACTTTGTCCTCACCTGTGAGTATTGTTTTTTGGTTATGGTGTTTGTGTTTGTGTGCTGGTGGGAAAAGGGGGAACCAAGACATGTCGCCCATGGGCATACACTACCCGTTGGTAGACTTTTAAATACACTAGTTAGAACTGGGCGGACCACCCACTGTATTTTTGGTTAGTTAGCTGTTGTTAAAGTAGGCTAGTCTAGCTTAGGTGTGTTTTTGAATACTTATTTCTTTCCTTGGGTCCAGCTCAGCCCCTTTTCCTGCTCCCCCCATTACCGTGTGTTTTACAATAAACCTTGAGTTTGACGGTAGATTTCATTTGGCGTGGTTATTTTGTTGACCGGGCAGCTAGAGCTGCCCGGTCAACTGTACGTGCTGTTATTGTGAAGTGGCCACACAAGCTCACAGAATGGGACAGCCAAGTGCTGAAGCGTGGAGCAGGTAAAAATCGCCTGTCCTCGGTTGCAACATACCGAATTCCAAACTGCCTCTGGAAGCAACGTCAGCATAAGAACTGTTCGTCAGGGGAGCATCCTGAAATTGGTTTCCATGGCAGGGGCAGCCGCACACAAGCCTAAGATCACCATTTGCAATGCCAAGCGACTGCTGGAGTGGTGTTAAGCTCTCTGCAATTGGACTCTGGAGAATTGAAAACTCATTCTCTGGAGGGATGAATCCCACTTCAGCATCTATCAATCCGATGGACAAATCTGAGTTTGGCTGATGCCAGGAGAACCCTACCTGACCGAATGCATAGTGCCAACTGTAAAGTTTGGTGGATGAGAAATAATGGTCTGGGGCTGTTTTTCATGGTTCATCAGTTCCAGTGAGGGGAAATCTTAACGCTACAGCTTACAATGATATTCTCAAATTCTGTGCTTCCAACTTTGTGGAAACTGTTTGGGTAAGGCCCTTTACTGTTTCAGCATGACAATGCCCCTGTGCACAAAGCGGGGTCCATACTGAAATGGTTTGTCGAGATCAGTGTGGAAGATCTTGACTGGCCTGGTCAGAGTCCTGACCTCAACCCCTTAGAATACCTTTGGGATGAGCTGCGAACCAGGCTTAATGGCCAAAAATCTGTGCCTGACCTCACTAACGCTCTTGTGGCCCTCTACTCTTCTATTTCTACCAATGTCCTGCTACTGCCATTAAACAAAGCTTGTGTCCATGTATGCTGATGATTCAACCATGTACGCATCAGCTAAAGAAGTCACTGAAACCCTTAACAAGGAGTTGCAGTCAGTTTTGGAATGTGTGGCCTCCCGAGTGGCACTGTGGTCTTAAGCACCACATTGCAGTGCTAGCTGTGCCATTAGAGGTCCTGGTTCGAGTCCAGGCTCTGTCACAGCCGGCTGCGACCAGGAGACCCATGGGGCAGTGCACAATTGGCCCAGCGTCATCCGGGTTAGGTGAGGGTTTGGCCAGCAGGGATATTCTTGTCCCATCGCGCTCTTGTGACTTCTGTGGCGGGCCGGGCGCAATGCATGCTGACACAGTCGATAGGTGTATGGTATTTCCTCTGACACATTGGTGTGGCTGGCTTCTGAGTTAAACAGGCATTGTGTCAAGAAGCAGTCCTTCTCGACCTTCTCCTCTCCTGAATCCGTACGGGAGTTGCAGCGATGAGACAAGACTGTAACTACCAATTGGATATGATGAAAAAGGGGGTAAAAAAAAAACATTTTGGAATGTGTGGCCAGTAATAAACTGGTCCTGAACATCTCTAAAACTAAGAGCATTGTATTTGGTATAAATCTTTCCCTAAGTTCTAGACCTCAGCTGAATCTGGTAATGAATGGTGTGGTTGTTGAACAAGTTGGGAAGACTAAATGACTTGGTCTTACCTTAGATTGTAAACTGTCATGGTCAAAACGTATAGATTCAATGGTTGTAAAGATGGGGAGAGGTCTGTCCGTAATAAAGAGAGAATCTGCTTTCTTGACACCACTTTCCACAAAGCAACTCCTGCAGACTCTAGTTTTATCTTATCTTGAATATTGTCCAGTCATATGGTGAAGTGCTGTAAAGAAAGACAGAGTTAAGGTGCAGCGGTTCCAGAACAGAGCTGCACATCTTGCTCTTCATTGTAATCAGAGGGCTGATATTAATACCATGCATGTCAGTCTCTCTTGGCTAAGAGTTGAAAAAATACTTTTTATAAGAAACATTAATGTGCTGGAAATTCCAAATGTTTTACAAACTTAACTTACACACAACACTGACACCCACACTTACCCCACCAGACATGCCACTGGGGGTCTTTTCATTGTCCCCAGGTCCAGCAAAAATCAAGGAAACGTACAGTATTATAAAGAGCAATTATTGCATGGAACTCCCATCTTATATAGCGCAAGTATTCTGCCCTTGATTTGCGTTCCCATGCAAAACTAGACAGATAGCTAACAACTAAGTCTTCAATAAAACTCCCAAGGCGTGACTTTTCTTGAATGAATATATTGAAAACGTTTGTGAAACTGCAAAATACAGAAATATACTTTAGTGTTCAATTCACACCGACATACTGTAGCTGTACATTAAACATTTGAAGTTGCATAAATACAAAGCACGCGCTAAGGTACCATGCATCTGGCATGATGCTAAACCATATGGTAATTGGCTCCTTTCATTACTCTAATGTATAACCATCTATGTAGAATAACAAAGCATATTACACTAGAAACAGTAACAAAACTACAGTATTGTATATTTTACAATTCGTTTGCATGACGCATGAGCAAAGTAATACAGCTAACGACATACATTAAAGGCATTACAATTTGTGAGTAAATGCTCCTTGCCCAAGCCTCTCCAGGTTCTCCTTTACCCAAATCCAGATCGCAGATGTTCTGAAAGAGCTGCAAAACCTGGACCCGTACAAATCAGCTGGGCTTGACAATCTGGACCCTCGATTTCTGAAACTATCCGCCGCCATTGTCGCAACCCCTATTACCAGCCTGTTCAACCTCTTTCATATCGTCTGAGATCCCCAAGGATTGGAAAGCTGCCGCAGTCATCCCCCTCTTCATAGGGGGAGACACCATGGACCCAAACTGTTACAGACCTATATCCATCCTGCCCTGCCTATCTAAGGTCTTCGAAAGCCAAGTCAACAAACAGGTCACTGACCATCTCGAATCCCACCGTACCTTCTCCGCTGTGCAATCTGGTTTCCGAGCCGGTCACGGGTGCACCTCAGCCACACAAGGTACTAAACGATATCATAACCGCCATCGATAAACGACAGTACTGTGCAGCCGTCTTCATCGACCTTGCCAAGGCCTTCGACTCTGTCAATCACCATATTCTTATCGGCAGACTCAGTAGCCTCGGTTTTTCGGATGATTGCCTTGCCTGGTTCACCAATTACTTTGCAGACAGAGTTCAGTGTGTCAAATCGGAGGGCATGCTGTCCGGTCCTCTGGCAGTCTCTATGGGGGTGCCACAGGGTTCAACACTCGGGCCGACTCTTTTCTCTGTATATATCAATGTTGCTCTTGCTGCGGGCGATTCCCTGATCCACCTCTAAGCAGACGACACCATTCTGTATACTTCCGGCCCGTCCTTGGACACTGTTATCTAACCTCCAAACGAGCTTCAATGCCATACAGCACTCCTTCCGTGGCCTCCAACTGCTCTTAAACGCTAGTAAAACCAAATGCATGCTTTTCAACCGATCGCTGCCTGCACCCGCATGCCCGACTAGCATCACCACCCTGGATGGTTCCGACCTTGAATATGTGGACATCTATAAGTACCTAGGTGTCTGGCTCGACTGCAGACTCTCCTTCCAGACTCATAACAAACATCTCCAATCGAAAATCAAATCAAGAGTCTGCTTTCTATTCCGCAACAAAGCCTCCTTCACTCACGCCGCCAAGCTTACCCTAGTAAAACTGACTATCCTACCGATCCTCGACTTCAGCGACGTCATCTACAAAATGGCTTCCAACACTCTACTCAGCAAACTGGATGCAGTTTATCACAGTGCCATCCGTTTTGTCACTAAAGCACCTTACCACCCACCACTGCGACTTGTATGCTCTAGTCGGCTGGCCCTCGCTACATATTCGTCGCCAGACCCACTGGCTCCAGGTCATCTACAAGTCCATGCTAGGTAAAGCTCCGCCTTATTTCAGTTCACTGGTCACGATGGCAACACCCATCCGTAGCACGGGCTCCAGCAGGTGTATCTCACTGATCATCCCTAAAGCCAACACCTCATTTGGCCGCCTTTCGTTCCAGTTCTCTGCTGCCTGTGAACTGGAACGAATTGCAAAAATCGCTGAAGTTGGAGACTTATCTCCCTCACCAACTTCAAACATCTGCTATCTGAGCAGCTAACCGATTGCTGCAACTGTACATAGTCTATCGGTAAATAGCCCACCCAAATTTACCTACCTCATCCCCATACTGTTTTTATTTATTTACTTTTCTGCTCTTTTGCACACCAATATCTACCTGTACATGACCATCTGATCATTTATCACTCCAGTGCTAATCTGCAAAATTGTAATTATTCGCCTATCTGCCTTTTGCACACATTGTATATAGACTCCCTTTTTTCTACTGTGTTATTGACTTGTTAATTGTTTACTCCATGTGTAACTCTGTCTGTTCACACTGCTATGCTTTATCTTGGCCAGGTCGCAGTTGCAAATGAGAACTTGTTCTCAACTAGCCTACCTGGTTAAATAAAAAAATAAAATAAAAAACCAACATTGATATGTAAGCAACTATCAATAACAAGATTATCATCATTAGCTAAATGCTTGAATCGAACTTAAACAAATATTTTTCCAAGGCTGAAGCGTGACAAGAAATAACTACATTGAAAGACCTGCAACGTAGCGTTGTTTGTAGCTGCTCTATGGGTGCAAAACAAATTCTGTACTTCCTATTTGCGTCGTCTCTCTAAGTACCAGAAAGCGCCACTAGGGGGCAAATAACACCATTGAACACAATGAAAATCCAATTTAACCATTGTAATAAAATAATCTGTTACCTTCTAACAGGATGGCAGCACAGCAGGTGAACAGCAAACCTGGTTTCAAAAAACAAATAAACACCTCATGGCATAATGCCTCTCTGCCATGTGACCTACTGGTTGTGTGTATGTACTGACATGTACAGTGCATTCAGAATGTATTCAGACCCCTTGACTTTTCCCACGTTTTGTTACATTACAGCCTTATTCAAAATTTGATTCAATATTTTTTCCCCCACCTTAAATCTACACACAATACCCTATAATGACAAAGTGAAAACTGGTTAAAAATAAACAATATAAATACCTTATGTGCATAACTATTCAGACCATTTGCTAAGAGACTCGAAATTGAGCTTAGGTGCATCCTGATTCCATTGTTCATCCTTGAGATATTTCTACAACTTGATTGGAGTCTACTTGTGATAAATTCAATTGATTGGACATGATTTGGAAAGACACACACTTGTCTATGTATGGTCCCACAGTTGACAGTGCATGTCAGAGCAAAAACCAAGCCATGATGTCGAAGGAATTGTCCTTCGAGCTCTGAGACAGGATTGTGTCAGGGCACAGATCTGAGGAAGGGTACCAAAACATTTCTGCAGCATTGAAGGCCCCAAACAGCACAGTGGCCTCCATCATTCTAAAATGGAAGAAATTTGGAACCACCAAGACTTTCCTAGAGCTGGCCACCTGGCCAAACTGACAATCAGGGGAGAAGGACCTTGGTCATGGAGGTGACCAAGATCCTGATGGTCACTCCGACAGAGCTCTAGAGTTCCTCTGTGGAGATGGGAGAACCTTCCAGAAGGACAACCATCTATGCAGCATTCCACCAATCAGGCCTTTATGGTAGAGTGGTCAGACTGAAGCCACTCCACAGTAAAAGGCACACGAGCCTACTTGGAGTTTGCCAAAAGGCACCTAAAGCACTCTCAGACCATGACAAACAAGATTCTCGGGTCTGATGAAACCAAGATTGAACTCTTTTGCCTGAATGCAAAGCGTCATGTCTGGAGGGATCCTGCCACCATCCCTACGGTGAAGCATTGTGGTGGCAGCATCATGCTGTGGGAATGTTTTTCAGCAGCAGGGACTGGGAGACTAGTCAGGATTGAGGGAAAGATGAACAGAGCAAAGTAATGACAGATCCTTGATGAACCTGCTCCAGAGCACTCGGGACCTCAGACTGGGGTGAAGGTTCACCTTCTAACAGGACACTGACCCTAAGCACACAGCCAAGACAATGCAGGAGTGGCTTCAGGACAAGTCTCAATGTCCTTGAGTGGCCCAGCTAGATCCTGGACTTGAACCAGATCAAACATCTCTGGAGAGACCTGCAAATAGCTGTGCAGTGACAATCCCCACCCAACCTGACAGAACTTGAGAGGATCTGCAGAGAAGAATGGGAGAAACTCCAAATACAGGTGTGCCAAGCTTGTAGCGTCATACCCAAGGACAGCAAAACCGCGAAAGAAATAGGCTGTAATCGCAAAGGTGCACAAAGGGGCTTCAACAAAGTACTGAGTAAAGGGTCTGAATAGTTATGTAAATGTGATATTTCCAGGGTTTCTTTTCATTATGGGTTATTGTGTGTAGATTGAGAAAAACATGTAATATAATCAATGTAACAACTGTAACGTAACAATGTGGAAAAGGTCAAGGGGTCTGAATACTTTCCATATACCTTGTATGTAAGTATTTTGTCTGTAATGTAAAGAGATGATATATAGTTTTGAATCTGTCCCTTAAGTCTCCCAAAATAACTGTTTGCGTAGTGATTACAAAGTCTTTCTTTGCTGCACCTGACCATATTACTGGACAGTAATCAAGATGGGACAAGATCAGAGCCCTGAACAACTAGTACAGTTGATCTTTTATTTTTTTACTTGACCTTTATTTAACTAGGCAAGTCAATTAAAAACATTTGTATTTACAATGACGGCCTACCAAAAGTCAAAGGCCTCCTGCGGGGACCGGGGCTGGGATTAAAAAATGTAAAAAATAGGACAAAACAAATCACGACAAGAGAGACACCACAACACTACATAAAGAGAGACCTAAGACAACAACACAGCATGGTAGCAACACCACATGGCATCGGCACAACATGGTTGCAGCACGAAATATGGTACAAACATTATTGGGCACAGACAACAGCACAAAGGCAAGAAGGTAGAGACAACAATACATCACGAGAAGCAGTCACAGCTCAGTAAGAGTGTCCAAGATTGAGTCTTTGAATGAAGAGATGGACATAAAACTGTGCAGTTTGAGTGTTTTTTGCAGCTTGTTCCAGCAACAGTCAACAAAGAGCTATTTGAAAGTTTAATGCTTAAAACCAGCAAATCAAATTGTTTGACTTTGTGGAGTCAACTGAGCATTGAAGGTGTTCCTTGGTAAAGATTACCACTCCACCTCCTTTGGAAGATCGGTCTTGCCGAAAAAGGTCGCAACCAGAAAAGTTAACATCAGTATTCAAAGCACTCTTTCTTAATCACATCTCAGTAATGACCATCACATCTAGATTGGAGCTATGAACCCACACTTTCAAATGATTAATGAGGTAATAAGCTTCTACTGATATTGTACAAGAAACCAAGACTTTTACGAGCGCAGAACTCAATGAAACAGTTATCAGAGCACAAGTCCGAAATGGGGCTAGAAACAGTAGATGTGCCAGGGTGTACATGCACATTTCCAGATATCATTAGCAGCAATACAATCATGACATTTGAATGTGTATCAGATGGCCATAAGATCTTATTGTACGGCAATTTCATCAGGTAACATGAATACAAAGCTGGTGAGAGGTGGTTAGAATAGGAGGCCAATAGAGTTTTATTTATATTTTATTGAACCTTTATTTAACTAGGCAAGTCGGTTAAGAACAAATTCTTATTTACAATAAATATATGCCATTTAGCAGACGCTTTTATCCAAAGCGACTTACAGTCATGTGTGCATACATTCTACGTATGGGTGGTCCCGGGAATCGAACCCACTACCCTGGCGTTACAAGCACCATGCTCTACCAACTGAGCTACAGAAGGACCACAATCACGGCCTACACCGGCCAAACCCGGACGACGCTGGGCCAATCGTGCGCTGACCTATGGGACTCCCAAACACGGCCGGTGATTGGGAGCCTGGATTCAAACTAGGGTGTCTGTAGTGACACCACTAGCACTGAGATGCAGTGCCTTAGACCGCTGCTCCACTCAGGAGCTCAAGATCCAGATTCAGAGTCTGAGATTCAGTCTGTCCCACGGTTGGGTTAACAAGCCACTTCATAGTCAACAAAGCACGTAGGAGTCGTGAGGCAAATAGCATAAAGCTCATTGTGTGAAATACGCAGAACATATTTGTCAATATGACTTGGCCATGATAACTGACCATCCAATATTCTGCCTAGGAGTTAATCTTCTTCATCTTGTTCAATGGTCACCCTATATGCACAACTCCAGTGGAGATTTAGGTATAAGAGAATACTTTTATTATTAATTACCCACTCTGACACCGACTAACTCCTTGCTAAGAGTCTCAGTGAACTCACAGGCTATAGGTGCTGATGTGTAGTGTGCAATCATCTGCAGTCTTTGTAATTTTGGCTTCTTGTAAAACACGTGGCAAATCATTTGTAAAAATAAAGAATAGCTAGCTAACATTGAACTTGGTTGGTGAGCTACCTGCAGATTCATGCAGGATAGTAAGGTTGAGTTGGGATTATGGTTAATTGTTTAGCTAGCTAGCTACATTGCTAAACAAAAGACTCCACTATGCAAGTAACCATTTCACTAAACCTTCTGTATCCTCTGCATGTGACAGATAAACTTTGATTTTATTTGATATAGTATGTGTTTACCAGAGACGGCAATGTGAAGAACAACATTACCTGCACTAAAGTCAAAATTAGGATATGTCACACTCATTCCACAAATTCACTTTTAACAAGGCACACCTGTTCATTGAAATGCATTCCAGGTGACTACCTCATGAAGCTGGTTGACAGAAGGCCAAGAGTGTGCAAAGTTGTCCTCAAGGCAAAGGGTAGCTACTTTGAAGAATCTCAAATAAAATATATTTGGAATTGTTCAACACTTTTTTTGGTTACTACATGATTCCATGTGTGTGTCATTTCATAGTTTTGATGTATTCACTGTTATTACACACTGTAGAAAATAGTAAAATTAAAGAAAAACCCCTGAATGAGTAGGTGTGTGCATTTGACTGGTACTGTACACATGTGTATTTTTACCAGATAAAAAAAATCTGATTCTACTGCTTGCATCAGTTTCCTGATGTGGAATAGAGTTCCATGTAGTCATGGCTCTATGTAGTACTGTGCAACCTGCCATATTTTGTTCTGGACTGGTGGCATGTCTTGTGGGATATGCATGGGTGTCCGAGCTGTGTACTAGTTAGTTTAAACAGACAGCTCGACACATTCAGCTTGTCAACACTTCTTACAAAAACAAGTAGTGATGAAGTTAATCTCTTCCACTTTGAGCCATGAAAGATTGACATGCATATCATTAATGTTAGCTCCCCATATACATTTAAGGGTCAGCCGTGCTTCCCTGTTCTGAGCCAATTGTAATTTTCCTAAGTCCCTCTTTGTGGCACCTGACCACACTACTGAACAATAGTCCAGGTGTGACAAAACTAGGGTCTATAGGACCTGCCTTGTTAATAGTGTGGTATAGAAGGCAGAGCAGTGATTTATTATGGATAAACTTCTCCCCATCTTAGCTACTGTTGTATCAATATGCTTTGACCATGACAGTTTGCAATCCAGGGTTACTCCAAGCAGTTTAGTCACCTCAACTTGCTAGATTTCCATATTTTCATTGCAAGATTTAGTGAATGATTTGTCCCAAATACAATGTTTTTAGTTTTTGAAATATTTTGGACGAACATATATCTTGCTACTTATTCTGAAACTGCAGCTCTTTGTTAGGTGCTGCAGTCATTTCAGTTGATGTAGTAGCTGACGTGTACACTCTTGAGTCATCCGCATACACAGACACATTGACTTTACTCAAAGCCAATGACATGTCATTAGTAAAGATTGAAAAAAGTCATGGGCCTAAACAGCTACCCTGGGGAATTCCTGAATCTACCTGGATTAAGTTGGAGGCTTTCATTATAGAATAGCCTCTGTGTTCTGTTAGACAGGTAACTCTTTATCCACAAAATAGCAGGGGGGTGTAAAGCCACAACACATTATTTTTTCCAGCAGTAGACTATGATCGATAATGTCAAAAGCGATACTGAAGTCTAACAAAACAACCCCCACAATCTTCTTTATCATCAATCAAGGCCAATCATTAATCATTTGTGTAAGTGCTGTGCTTGTTGAATGTCCTTCCCTATAAGATTACTGGAAGTCTGTCAATTTGTTTACTGTAAAATAGCATTGTATCTGGTCAAACACCATTTTTTTCTAAAAGTTTACGAAGGGTTGGTAATAGGCTGATTGGTCGGCTATTTGAGCCAGTAAAGGGGGCTTGACTATTCTTGGGTAGCGGAATGACTTTTGCTTCCCTCCAGGCCTGAGGGCACACACTTTCTAGAAGGGTTAAATTGAAGATATGGCAAATAGCAGTGGCAATATCGTCCAGTATTATCCTCAATAATTGTCCATCTAGGTTGTCGGACCACGGTGGCTTGTCATTGTTGAAAGACAAAAACATTTTTTCACCTCTGCCATACTCAAAAGTACCATGCTTGTCTTTCATAATTTCGTCAGATAATCTTGGATGCGTAGTGTCAGTGTTTGTTGCTGGAATGTCATGCCTAAATTTGCTAATCTTGCCAATGAAAAAAATATTAAAATAGTTGCCAATATCAGTGGGTTTTGTGATGAATGAGCTCTCACACGCTTTTCCAGTTCTGCCCACAAATGTTCTATAGGATTGAGGTCAAGGCTTTGTGATGGCCACACCAATACCTTGACTTTGTTGTCCTTAAGCCATTTTGTCACAACTTTGGAAGTATGCTTGGGGTCATTGTCCATTTGGAAGAACCGTTTGCGACCAAGCTTTAACTTCCTGACTGATATCTTGAGATGTTGCTTCAACATATCCACATAATTTCCCTTCCTCATGATACCATCTATTTTGTGAAGTGAATCAGTCCCTCCTGCAGCAAAGCACCCCCACAACATAATGCTGCCACCCCCATGCTTCACGGTTGGGATGGTGTTCTTCGGCTTGCAAGCCTCCCCCTTTTTCCTTCAAACATAAAGATGGTCATTATGGCCAAACAGTTCTATTTTTGTTTCATCAGACCAGAGGACATTTCTCCAAAAAGTATGATCTTGTCCCCATGTGCAGTTGCAAACATTTTGTACCTGTTTCCTCCAGCATCTTCACAAGGTCCTTTGCTGTTGTTCTGGGATTGATTTGCACTTTTCGCACCAAAGTACGTTCATCTCTAGGAGACAGAACGGGTCTCCTTCCTGAGCGGTATGACGACTGCGTGGTCCCATGGTGTTTATACTTTCATACTATTGTTAGTACAGATGAACGTGGTACCTTCAGGCATTTGGAAATTGCTCCCAAGGATGAACCAGACTTGTGGAGGTCTACAATTTTTCTTCTTGAGGTCTTGGCTTATTTCTTTTGATTTTCCCCATGGTGTCAAGCAAAGAGGCACTGAGTTTGGTCTTGAAATAAGTAGGTCTTGAAATACATCCACAGGTACACCTCCAATTGACTCAAATGATGTCAATTAGCCTATCAGAAGATTCTAAAGTCATGGCATAATTTTCTGGACTTTTCCAAGCTGATTGAAGCTTATTTGTTCACAAAATATGAAAGAAATATGTTTACATCCCTGTTAGTGAGCATTTATCCATTGCCAAGGTAATCCATCTGCCTAACAGGTGTGGCATATCAAAGATATCATTACATAGGTGCACTTTGTGCTGTGGACAATAAAAGTCCACTCAGTTTTGTCACACAACACAATGCCAGATGTCTGAAGTTAAGGGAGAGTGCAATTGGCATGCTGACGGCAGAAATGTCTACTAGAGCTGTTGCCAGAGTTCAATGTCCATTTCTCTACCGTCTTTTTAGAGAATTTGGCAGTACATCCAACCAGCCTCACAACCACAGACCAGGTGTATGGCGTTGTGTGGGCGAGCGGTTTGCTGATGTCAACGTTGTAAACAAAGTGTCCCATGGTGGCGCTGGGGTTATGGTATGGGCAAGTATAAGCTACAGACAACGAACACAAATGTATTTTATGGATGGCAAATTGAATGCACAGAAATACCTTGATGAGATCCTGAGGCCCATTGAGAGGTACAGTGCCTTGCGAAAGTATTCGGCTCCCTTGAACTTTGCGACCTTTTGCCACATTTCAGGCTTCAAACATAAAGATATAAAACTGTATTTTTTGGTGACGAATCAACAACAAGTGGGACACAATCATGAAGTGGAACGACATTTATTGGATATTTCAAACTTTTTTAACAAATCAAAAACTGAAAAATTGGGCGTGCAAAATTATTCAGCCCCCTTAATTATGTTAATACTTTGTAGCGCCACCTTTTGCTGCGATTACAGCTGTAAGTCGCTTGGGGTATGTCTCTATCAGTTTTGCACATCGAGAGATTGTGCAAACTTACTTTCAGTGCAGCAAACTCTCTCCAGAAGTTCAGTGAGGATCTCTGAATGATCCAATGTTGACCTAAATGACTAATGATAAATACAATCCACCTGTGTGTAATCAAGTCTCCGTATAAATGCACCTGCACCATGATAGTCTCAGAGGTCCGTTAAAAGCGCAGAGAGCATCATGAAGAACAAGGAACACCAGGCAGGTCCGAGATACTGTTGTGAAGAAGTTTAAAGCTGGATTTGGATACAAAAAGATTTCCCAAGCTTTAAACATTCCAAGGAGCACTGTGCAAGCGATAGTATTGAAATGGAAGGAGTATCAGACCACTGCAAATCTACCAAGACCTGGCCGTCACTCAACTTTCAGCTCATACAAGGAGAAGACTGATCAGAGATGCAGCCAAGAGGCCCATGATCACTCTGAATGCAGAGATCTACAGCTGAGGTGGGAGACTCTGTCCATAGGACAACAATCAGTCGTATATTGCACAAATCTGGCCTTTATGGAAGAGTGGCAAGAAGAAAGCCATTTCTTAAAGATATCCATAAAAAGTGTCGTTTAAAGTTTGCCACAAGCCACCTGGGAGACACACCAAACATGTGGAAGAAGGTGCTCTGGTCAGATGAAACCAAAATTGAACTTTTTGGCAACAATGCAAAACGTTATGTTTGGCGTAAAAGCAACACAGCTCATCACCCTGAACACACCATCCCCACTGTCAAACATGGTGGTGGCAGCATCATGGTTTGGGCCTGCTTTTCTTCAGCAGGGACAGGGAAGTTGGTTAAAATTGATGGGAAGATGGATGGAGCCAAATACAGGACCATTCTGGAAGAAAACCTGATGGAGTCTGCAAAAGACCTGAGACTGGGACGGAGATTTGTCTTCCAACAAGACAATGATCCAAAACATAAAGCAAAATCTACAATGGAATGGTTCAAAAATAAACATATCCAGGTGTTAGAATGGCCAAGTCAAAGTCCAGACCTGAATCCAATCGAGAATCTGTGGAAAGAACTGAAAACTGCTGTTCACAAATGCTCTCCATCCAACCTCACTGAGCTCGAGCTGTTTTGCAAGGAGGAATGGGAAAAAATGTCAGTCTCTCGATGTGCAAAACTGATAGAGACATACCCCAAGCGACTTACAGCTGTAATCGCAGCTGTAAGGTGGCGCTACAAAGTATTAACTTAAGGGGGCTGAATAATTTTGCACGCCCAATTTCAGTTTTTGATTTGTTAAAAAAGTTTGAAATATCCAATAAATGTTGTTTCACTTCATGATTGTGTCCCACTTGTTGTTGATTCTTCACAAAAAATATACAGTTTTATATCTTTATGTTTGAAGACTGAAATGTGGCAAAAAGTCGCAAAGTTCAAGGGGGCCTAATACTTTCGCAAGGCACTGTACATTTTATTTAAGGTATCTGTGACCAACAGATGCATATCTACATTCAGTCATGTGAAAGTCATAGATTAGGGCCTAATGAATTCATTTCAATTGACTTATTTCCTTATATGAACTGTAACTCATTAAAATCTTTAAAATTGTTACATGTTGCATTTATATTTTTGTTCAGAAAACAAAAGATGCTGTAATTTCTACACGTTTCACAAGATATGGATAAAAATACCCTCAAATGAAAAATGATAATCTGCACTTTATGGTGCAGTCTCCTGTATCAACATTTCCAAGCAAACAAAAACAAGGGGAAGGGAAAATCTGTAGACATGCTGAGATAAATTAACATACGCTTTGCCAGAATTCAGCCAGCCTTCACAAGAGTATAACATATGTAAATATGTCCCCTTTTGTGTTTTACACCTCCAGCAGAGGAATGCCATTTCTGAGTGCATGATATTCAGTTTCACTGGAATAAAGTACATTCTATGAATGGTCTTAAACTGCAGTAATTGATGCCTGAGATGATATGAACATGACTGGGCATTCAAACATATCTGTATCCATTCAGCATCAATACCAGGTCTTCCTCACAGTTTTGTTTTACATGTTTTGTGTCATAGGGAAAAGCTTTCAACCCTTGATACAGTTTGAAAATAATTAACTTTAGAGGTTTGTTAGACTGCCTTAAAATATTATAGTTTCAATCTTTGACTGTTCTGGCTTGTCCAGTGTTTACTGCACAGAGAGAATAAAGTGTTGCATCTGTGCATCATGCTGCTTTTATTTCACAATGTACACCATTTAAAACAGCCAAACTCCATTCACAACAGTATTCAGTTGGTAAGACACAGACATTCAGTCAATACTAGGAATTGATTGTCCACAATCTATGTGTTATCGCAGCAGAAAAGAGAAATAAGCAAAATAACATTTAGATTCAGAGTAATAAATAAATGTAATAATTTATCTGAGCAAACCAGAAACCTTTCAATATACAAATTCAAACAATTTAGAACCATTTAAATAATACATTGGAAGGTTGTGCAGGACTATAGTAGATGAAAGTATCATTCTATCTTTACAGACTGCTAAGAGTATTTATCTTGTAAATATGTCAGTGTATTATGGCTGTTTGTAACATTGTGTTATATGTGAAAATGTGATTGTATTATAAATTGTATCTGAATGTTTAAGGACTTTTGGAAGATTAAGCCAAAAAGAGATCATTATAAAATAAAATCACCTCAGCACCATCATAGACTGGTCTTGGTTGCCTGACCCTGCTGAGACCCCTGACCCTGCTGAGACCCCTGTAACCATCTGGTCCTGCTCAGATGAGCCATGACAAATAATTACCTTGTCATACATTTATAAATGATATTATCCTAGAATATAATCAATAGTTAAATAATTGAAATGACCATTATTCCCAGATCCCAGACTGTTGCCTACCCATCAAATCAAGATGGAACATTGTATCCATTCACTGATTGTTATAAGATAATGCAAAATTCACCTGAGCTTTGTAGACTGGTCTTCTCTGGCTGTCTGACCCTGCTGGGACACCTGTCACCATCTGATCCTGCTAAGACATGATGAGCATAGTGTTGTGTAATGCCTGTGCACCATGACAGTGAAGCCTGTAGAGTTGTTTATACCTTATACCGTGTCAGTGTGAAAAGTATGGAATTAGCTAGGAAAACTGACAGATCAATAACATTACTTTGCTATACTAACTAATAGAAACTCCAATTGCGCTGTCAAAAAACATCAGAATATTGGTCTTCAATCGTTTGGCCGCTGGTTTCATTGTTTGATTCAGGTCTAGTGTGATCGAGGGAAAAATAATAGCTAACGTTAACCAACTGTTGGATAGCGCTAATGGTACATCAACTGGCGAAAATGAGCCAAGTTAATTTACTTATGTTGAAACGAGACAAAAAACGCTACAAAACATTTCAATATATACAACAGCTGTTAGAAACTCCTACCCGACAGATAGCTAGAGCTGAACTGGCTGTGGTAGAACTGGCTTCTGACAGAACTTCAGTCGAGAGGGGATGAAACATTAGGTAACGTTACATGGCAGTTACTACTAGCTGTGCACTGGGAATAAATACATTTTTTTTTTATGTTAAGTCAAACAGCAGTTACCTTGCCAGATACATCAGTCAAATAGCGTAGCCAGTTTATGCTCTCCTTGCTTTTACAATTCTGAGAAAAGCTAAACACACAGAGACAACAGCTGCCTCAGTTCGCTGTTGGCACGGGCCATACAATGCCTCTTTTTATATAACAGTGCAATGATAAAACTAGGGGGCGACAAATGCAATTTCAGAATTTCCTCAGTGAAGATTGTGTCCCTGGGCTTGATGTAGTTTACACTTATTGCAATAATTCATCAATATTAAATAAAGATGATTATTTGAAGAAATGACAGTCTCTCTCTGTCACGCCCTGACCTTAAAAACCCTATTATTCTCTATGTTTGGTTAGGTCAGGGTGTAACACGGGTGGGAAAGTCTGTTTTCTATTTCTTTGTTTTTGGCCGAGTGTGGTTCCCAATCAGAAGCATAGCAGTGTGAACAGACAACAACACAGAGTTACACATGGAGTAAACAATAAACAAGTCAATAACACAGTAAAAAAGAAGAAAAAAAGAGTCTATATACATTGTGTGCAAGAGGCATGAGGACGTAGGCAAATAATTACAATTTTGCAGATTAACACTGGAGTGATAAATGATTAGATGGTCATGTGCAGGTAGAGATACTGGTGTGCAAAAGAGCAGAAAAGTAAATAAATAAAAACAGTATGGGGATGAGGTTGGTAAATTGGGTGGGCTATTTACCAATGGACTATGTACAGCTGCAGCGATCAGTTAGCTGCTCAGATAGCAGATGTTTAAAATTGGTGGGGAGATAAGTCTCCAACTTCAGCGATTTTTGCAATTCGTTCCAGTCACAGGCAGCAGAGAACTGGAAGGAGGTGTTGGCTTTAGGGATGATCAGTGAGATACACCTGCTGGAGCGCGTGCTGCGGGTGGGTGTTGCCATCGTGACCAGTAAACTGACATAAGGCGGAGCTTTACCTAGCATGGACTTGTCGACGACCTGGAGCCAGTGGGTTTGGTGACGAATATGTAGCGAGGGCCAGCCGAGTAGGGCATACAGGTCGCAGTGGTGGGTGGTATAAGGTGCTTTAGTAACTAAACGGATGGCACTGTGATAAACTGCATCCAGTTTGCTGAGTAGAGTATTGGAAGCTATTTTGTAGATGACATCGAGGATCGGAAGTGGAGGATCGATAGGATAGTCAGTTTTACTAGGGTAAGTTTGGCGGCGTGAGTGAAGGAGGCTTTGTTGCGAAATAGAAAGCCGACTCGAGATTTGATTTTAGATTGGAGATGTTTGATATGAGTCTGGAAGGAGAGTTTGCAGTCTAGCCAGACACCTAGGTACTTATAGATGTCCACATATTCTAGGTCGGAACCATCCAGGGTGGTGATGCTAGTCGGGCGTGCGAGTGCAGGCAGAGAACGGTTGAAAAGCATGCATTTGGTTTTACTAGCGTTTTAAGAGTAGTTGGAGGCCACGGAAGGAGTGTTGTATGGCATTGAAGCCTGTTTGGAGGTTAGATAGCACAGTGTCCAAGGAAGGGCCAGAAGTATACAAAATGGTGTTGTCTGCGTAGAGGTGGATCAGGAAATCGCCCGCAGCAAGAGCAACATCATTGATATATACAGAGAAAAGAATCGGCCCGAGAATTGAACCCTGTGGCACCCCCATAGAGACTGCCAGAGGACCGGACAACATGCCCTCCGATTTGACACACTGAACTCTGTCTGCAAAGTAGTTGGTGAACCAGGCAAGGCAGTCATTAAAAAAACCGAGGCTACTGAGTCTGCCGATAAGAATATGGTGATTGACAGAGTCGAAAGCCTTGGCCAGGTCGATGAAGACGGCTGCACAGTCTTTTATCGATGGCGGTTATGATATCGTTTAGTACCTTGAGCGTGGCTGAGGTGCACCCGTGACCGGCTCGGAAACCAGATTGCACAGCGGAGAAGATACGGTGGGATTCGAGATGGTCAGTGATCTGTTTGTTGACTTTCAAGGCCTTAGATAGGCAGGGCAGGATGGATATAGGTCTGTAACAGTTTGGGTCCAGAGTGTCTCCCCCTTTTGAAGAGGGGGATGACCGCGGCAGCTTTCCAATCCTTGGGGATCTTAGACGATATGAAAGAGAGGTTGAACAGGCTGGTAATAGGGGTTGCGACAATGGCGGCGGATAGTTTCAGAAATAGAGGGTCCAAGAGCAATTGAGATTGCGTGGTCTATGGATCTGTTGGGGAGGTATGCAAATTGGAGTGGGTCTAGGGTGTCTGGGATGGTGGGATTAATATGTGCCATAACCAGCCTCTCAAAGCACTTCATGATTACAGAAGTGAGTGCTACAGGGCGGTGGTCATTGTGGCATGTAGCCTTAGAGTTCTTGGGGACCGGAATGATGGTGGTCATCTTAAAACATGTGGGGAATACAGACTGGAACAAGGAGAGGTTGAAAATTACCCTGAATATACCTGCCAGCTGTCCTGCACACGGTCTGAGAATGCACCCTGGAATAAAGCAGTCCTGCGGGTGTTGACCTGTTTAAAGACCTTTCTCACGTTGGCCTTGGAGAGCGAGATCACCCAATCCTCTAAGTCGGTGACGGCCCTCACACCCGACACGATGTTGTTGTTGTCAAAGCGTGCATAAAATGCATTGAGTCCGTCTGGTAGAGAGGCATCCTTGGGCAGATCCTGGTTGGGTCTTTCTTTGTAATCCGTAATGGACTGTAGCCCCTGCCACATGCGGCGGGTGGCGGATTCTGTGTAGTATGATTCGACCTTATTCCTATATTGTCCTTTTACTCGTTTGATGACTCTGCGGAGGTCATAGCGGGGAGTCTTGTACTTATTCCTGTCCTCGGCTTAAGCCTCAGGGTTATCTACGATATCTCTGTTTGCAGCAGCCCAGTCCTCTAGTTTAGCGCCAACCTCTGTGTTAATCCAGGACTTTTGATTGGACAAGCAGCAAACAATCATCATCGGGACAACGTCGGCAACACCTCTAATGAAGCCAGGGTCGGAGGTGGTTAGTTCATCAATGTTATCGGCAGAGTCGCTAAACATATTCCAATCACCACTAGCAAAGCAGTCCTGCAGCATTATCTCATTCTGGAGAGAGTCACAGGTAGTTTTTCACAATTCCTGACATTTAATCCAAGTAAAAATTCCCTGTCTTAGGTCAGTTAGGATCACCACTTTATTTTAAGAATGTGAAGTGTCAGAATAATAGTAGAGAGAATGATTAATTTCAAAATGTATTTCTTTCATCACATTCCCAGTGGGTCAGAAGTATACATACACTCAATTAGTATTTGATAAGATTGCCTTTAAATTATTTAACTTGGGTCAAACGTTTTGGGTAGCCTTCCACAAGCTCCCCACAATAAGTTGGGTGAATTTTGGCCCATTCCTCCTGACAGAGCTGGTGTAACTATGTCAGGTTTGTAGGCCTCCTTGCTCGCACACACTTTTTCAGTCCTGCCCACAAATCTTCTATAGGATTGAGGTCAGGGCTTTGATGGCCACTCCAATACCTTGACTTTGTTGTCCTTAAGCCATTTTGCCACAACTTTGGAAGTATGCTTGGGGTCATTATCCATTTGGAAGACCCGTTTGCGACCAAGCTTTAACCAAGCTTTAACGTCCTGACTGATGTCTTGAGATGTTACTTCAACATATCCACAAAGTTTTCCTCCCTCATGATACTATCTATTTTGTGAAGTGCACCAGTCCCTCCTGCAGCAAAGCACCCCCACAACATGATGCTGCCACCCCCATGCTTCACGGTTGGGATGGTGTTCTTCGGCTTGCAAGCCTCCCCCTTTTTCCTCCGAACATAACGATGGTCCTTATGGCCAAACAGTTCTATTTTTGTTTCATCAGACCAGAGGACATTTTTCCAAAAAGTACAATCTTTGTCCCCATGTGCAGTTGCAAATTGAGGTCTGGCTTTTTTTATGGCGGTTTTGGATTAGTGGCTTCTTCCTTGCTGAGCGGCCTTTCAGGTTATGTCGATATAGGACTCGTTTAACTGAAGATACAGATACTTTTGTACCTGTTTCCTCCAGCATCTTCACAAGGTCCATTGCTGTTGTTCTGGGATTGATTTGCACTTTTCGTACCAACGTACGTTCATCTCTAGGAGAGTGGTATGATGGCTGCATGGTCCCATGGTGTTTATACTTGTGTACTATTGTTTGTACAGATGAACGTGGTACCTTCAGGCATTTGGAAATTGCTCCCAAGGATGAACCAGACTTGTGGAGGTCTACACTTTTTTTTCTGCTGTCTTAACTGATTTCTTTTCATTTTCCCATGGTTTCAAGCAAAGAGGCACTGAGTTTGAAGGTAGGTCTTGACATGCATCCACAGATACACCTCCAATTGACTCAAATGATGTCAATTACCCTGTCAGAAGCTTCTAAAGCCATGACATCCTTTTCTGGAATTTTCCAAGTTTTTTAAAGGCACAGTCAACTTAGTGTATGTAAACTTCTGACCCACTAGAATTGTGATACAGTAAGTGAAATACTCTGCCTGTAAACAATTGTTGGAAAGATTACTTGTTTCATGCACAAAGTAGATGTCCTAAACGACTTGCCAAAACTATAGTTTGTTAACAAGAATTTTGTGGAGTGGTTGACAAATGAGTTTTAATGACTCCAACCTAGTGTATGTAAACTTCCGAATTCAACTGTACTTCCTGTTTGAGTTTCTGCTTGTAAACAGGAAGCAGGAGTACGGAGTCATAATCTGATTTGCCGAATGGCGGACGAGGGAGGGCCTTGTATGCTTGGTTGTGGGTAGAGTAACAGTGGTCTAGGACTATCACCCCTAGTGGCATTGGAGACGTGTTGATGGAAGTTGGGCATCTTGTGTCTTAGTGATGCGGAATTAAAATCGCTGTCAACCAGAAAAGCTTGGTTGTAAGTTTTCTTGCTTGTTTATTGATTTATACAGTTCATTAAGTGCCATGTTATTATATTGTCCTGAGGTGGAATGTATATAACAGTCAAGATAACAGTTGAAAACTCCCTCGGGAGGTAGAAGGGTCAGCATTTGACCATCATGCATTCCAAGACGTGTGAACAGTGGGTCAACACTTCCACCGTGCTGGATTTAGCACACCAGTTGGTGTTCATGTAGAGGCAAACCCCTCCCCCCTCGGTTTCCTAACTCCACTGTCCTTTCTTCCCAGTGAATAGAGAATCCATCGGTGAATAGAGAATCCATCGGTGAATAGAGAATCCATCGAGTTGGATAGCCATGGGGGGTATCTTGTCCGAGAGTCATGTTTCAGAACAGCAAAGAAAATTGCAGTTTCAAGAGTCCCGTTGGTAACAAATCTGCGATCGGAAGTCATCCATCTTATTATCAAGTGACTGTAGAATGGATTGAAGAGGTGGCCAGTTTTCCCTTCCCTTTAATCTCACCAGGATCTCCACCCCCTCTTGCTTCTGTAATGCCGGCATTTCCTCTTGGGTAACCCGAATATTGGGTCGGAATCACAGAAATAGCCCAGGGCAGAGGAATTTGGGTAAGTAGCTGTCGATCTAATGTTCAAAAGTTATTGTCGGTTGTATGAAATAATAGCCGATACATTTCAAGAAAATAAAGTAAAAATTACAAAATAATATTAATATAGCAAAGTTGGGTTGTAGCTTGCAAAACGTCAGCCAACCAGTACGGTGCCATTTTCAGCCATGTTTGTGAAGGTAAGGTAGCTATAGTTAACCTCGTTCCCAGAGACTTTCGCCCAAATGTGCAGTCTATGGGGATCTAGAATACGAAGTAACAACTTGACTGTCTTTTGGGGTCCCCACAACCCGCTTGGATGCATTTAAGATGCATTAGTTTGTATCCATGAAGCTTCCCATGTTGGATCAAGAAGGAATAGTGCTATTTCAAGGAAGTCAAATTGTTTTTTCTGTCTGATGTAGAGCCATAGAGAACTCAGATTTCTCCAAAATGTAGGTAAACTAATGACAACACCATCTATATGGCTCAATAATACTAATATCTCCCAATCCCTCAAACTGAGGAGAAATTAAAAAGTGATCAACTCAAGCAAACCGGCCACAATGCCAACCTGTGCATGAGAAGAAGCCAAGCTTGCCATGTAACCTATGCTCACGTTTCAGCATAATAAAGGCTATTTCTCATAATAACGTGGAAACTGATTATTTTGTAATACCGACATAACGTTATATTTTTATTTATTTATATATATAAATATAAGAATGAGAATGTATTATTTTATTATAAGAGTTATTTAATTATTCTGTAATAACGTGATCTTATCTCATAATAGTGATATATTAAAAAATGAATCTGAATGGTAGCAATACTTTTGGTTTAATGTTTTGTGATGTGTGCAATACTAAGAACTTTGTTCTTAAATTCAAAATGTTTGCTTGATATTAAAAGGCACAAAAGTAATTCCATACCATGTTAGCTAATGGTACCACTGGCAACACCTTGATACAGCAGGCCAGTGGGAAAGCCTCAGCACCTTGATACGACACCTGTGCACTTGTCACTATGTTAGCTAACGGCGCCTTCGCCTATGGAGGATCAAACCTTCCATAATTAATAAATAAATAAATGCACACCTAAATGGATAAATAAATAAATCCACACATTATTAAATACATGAGCAAGGAAATAAAAAAACACTGACAAGTGCATTCATTTTTTCTACATATCTGTATATATTTAATGATTAATTTTTGTATTTCTTCCGCCAATATGATAACGAGGGGGTGTCAATAAAGCATCTGTGGGTGGTATCTAACGCAACATTGCTTGATCAATGTCAAGGTGCCCTGCTCGATTACTTTTGCCTGCTTTTGCACCACCTATGTGAAGCTAGCCACAATAACGATTAGCCACAATAGTGGACTTTGTGGTTCGCCTTCAAAATAAAAGTCCTGCATTAGAACAGATGCAAACAGATACAAATAGTGGAATCATGCCCCATTTGGAGTAGATAATGCTTAACAAGTTTGGAATGTTGCTATATAAATTCAACAAAAGACAATAATTAGTTAATTTGACACAATATAAATCTGCTGAAATCGCACTGTGGATGTATTAGACTTCATGATTGCATTGGGGGCATACTGTATGCACTGTACAGTGGCGGTTCTAGCTTGTATGGCTCTCTGGGCGAACCCCCCCTTCAGCCCCCTTCCCCCCGGCCAAAAATTTAAAAAAGCACCATTCTGCACTAACTGTAATTTTCATTCAGACATTTGGAACAACACAAATACATAATCATAACATTTAAAACTACATAAATATACAAATATTTTTTTTTAAATAAGACAGTAACATAGACAAATATAAACTAATTGTAGTACATAAACACAAATAAAAAAGAGAATCAAATTATTACACTATTACCCTATTGCTAACACAAAACACACAAAGAAAACTACATTTCACAAATCCTATATCACATAAATACACAAATAGAATAACACAAATAGAATAACACACTTGTAAAGAAGAGAACCTGATTATTACACTATTGTACTTCAAACAAAAAACACACAAACTAAATTGCACAACTGCCATCTAAACCCTGACGATTTCGTACAAACCAGAAATAAATGCAACAATGTCTGTGAAGCTATATACACTATTATGAATTAATTGTGGTTTATTTGGTATCATTTTGCAGTATGACTGATTGTACTAATTGCATTAGTACTGTACAAAGTTAGAGGTGCGCTATTTGATAGATTCCCCCCGCTTCCATTACCTCGGGCTTCCGGTGGGGAGACCTGAGGTCAACCTACCCCCGCCCCCCTCCCCATCTCGTACTTCTGAGTGGGAGACCTTCCCAGGCAGTAGCCTGCCGAGCTCACAAACTAGAATCACTCCGACAAGGTTAATTAACCCACAGTCCCACACGGTGACATGATGTGCAAATGACCGATAGAAAACCGCACAAATGTCACCATTCCAATTTTTTTGGTGCGGGCGCCTGGTTCCGCCCCCCCGGCAAGATGCTGCCCTGGGCGTCTGCCCATGTCACCTATACCTAAATCCGCCACTGACTGTACATTCCTGCCTATGGATTTTGGGTCCAGGAAATGTTCACAACTGTGAAGAGTTTACATCAATTTTAACATTATTGCAGGACTTTAACTGTGGGAAATCACCTCACTACTATTCAGCCTATTGTGCGTATTGAACATTCATATTGCAATGTACAGCCTTACCTATGGATCTTGCGTCCATGAAATGTGGTATCAGCCTACTCAGTGACACCCACAAAACACAACTGTGAAGAGTTTACACACATATTAGTGTTGTAGCTCTTAATGCAGGATTTTGACACCACTGTGAAATAAGCCACATTAGCTCACCAGTTGACCTACTATGTGGAACGAACATTCATATTCGAATGTACAGCCTTACCTATGGATCTTGGGAGATATATTTTTAAGACAAGCTAAAATACTGACTGAAGAGCTCTTTTTGTCAAACCTGTATATTGATGTGATGGTGACTGAAAGTCAGCCCAAAAAGCTTTCACTGCAAATAGGCTGTGTTTTCATAATTTGGCTGATTAGGCTTGCGCACATTTACATTAGTGTTTCATTAGCTACTGACTGACTAAACTAATTCTTGTTAATGTTTTTGCTGTTGTTGCATTTCAGGTGGAGTGGCATTGCTGACAGGCCAGGGCCCATATCCACAAAGAACCTCAGAGTAGGAGTATTGATTGTAGGGTCAGTTTTTTTCTACACATTGAGTACAGTTACACTGACAAGGGGGAGGTTATCCTAGATCACTATCCCTACGCTCAGACACTTTGTGAATATGGGCCCTGAAAGAAAGCTGTTGCCCAATACCTTGCACATAAGATGTTTCACCACAGTACCCTACAGCAGGGGTAGGCAATCCTGTTTCAGGAGTGCCGCAGGTAATGCAGGATTTTGTTCCAACTAGGAACCACACCAGACTTTGAGCTATGTTTGCTCCGTTCGGTTGGTGTGCCGTAGTGTGGCTTGACGGACGCAATGAGTGACGTATTTAAAGGGCAGCAGTGCATTTTGAACCCACAACCCAACCCCTCCCCGTTTTTTACTGGTCGGTCAGTACAGCACAGTTTCCATTCAATTGAACATTCTATTAAGTTTTCATGTACTGAACGCAGCCCTGACCAACCAAACTAATTGATCAGTTCAGTGATTGCCTGATCTTCCAGGTCGGTTAAATCAAGGTCGGTTAAATAAAAAACATGATTTTGTTGCCAGGGTTGCCTACCACTGCCCTAGAGGTATTACAGTCCATGTTTATCAACTGAATAGTGTATGTGAATTTCCTTATCAATTACACTAAAAGGTTGAATTGTTCAGCAAAATGCAGTAAATGCTATCATGGCTTTTGTGATGAAAGGTACATAATGCATTGATTGTAATCTCCCTATCAGACCACTGCATGCTGTGACATGGGCCTGGATAGTGACATCTTCTTCAAGCTGCCTGTCTGAACACTGTGGCCTTCAGTGGTACCAGAAGAAGGGGCCTTACCTCGGAGTAAAGCAAGTATCTCTGTCTCCCAGAGAGACTCACTCAAGATGGCACCGACAGACATGGCGGCTCTGCTTCAAGCTCCTGCTTCTAGCTCCTTCTAGCTCCAAAGCAACTTTGCAGTATTTTGTTTTTATTGTGTTATTTCTTATATTATTAGCCCAGAAAGAAGAGGTATTAGGGGTGGACCTCTAAACCGAACCAGGAGGCGTGCACCCCATCCACCGCTTCTGAGTATATTACTCGCAAATGTTCAGTCTCTGGATAATTAAGTAGATGAGCTCAGGGTGAGGATCTCCTTCCAGAGAGACATCAGAGACTGTAACATACTCTGTTTCACAGAATCATGGCTCTCTCCGGATATACTGTCCCCGTCCATACATCCAGCTGGGTTCTCAGTAGATTGCAGAGGCATGAATAAAGAACTCACTGGAAAGAAGAAAGGCAGGGAAGTCCTTTTGTTCACCCGACCTCACAATCAAATGTCGACTGTATTACCTCCCAAGAGAATTCAGACACGAGACATATGTGGCAGGGTCTACAGACAATCATGAACTACAAAGGGAAAACCAGCCAAGTCGCGGACACCGACGTCTTGCTCCCGGACAAGCTGAACACCTTCTTTGCCTGCTTTGAGGATAACACCGTGCCACCAACGTGGCCCACGATCAAGGACTGTGGGCTCTCATTCTCTGTGGCCGACGTGAGTAAGACATTTAAGCGTGTTAACCCTCGCAAGTGTGCCGGGCCAGACGGCATCCCTAGCCGCATCCTCAGAGCATGTCGCAGACCAGCTGGCTGGAGTGGTTACGGACATATTCAATCTCTCCCTATCCCAGTTCAAGATGTCAAACATTGTTCCTGTACCCAAGAAAGCGAAGGTAACTGAACTAAATGACTATCGCTCCGTAGCACTGACTTCTGTCATCATGAAGTGCTTTGAGAGGCTAGTCAGGGATCATATCACCTCTACCTTATCTGACACACTAGACCCACTTCAATTTGCTTACCGCACCAATAGATCCACAGACGATGCAATCGCCATCGCACTGCACACTGCTCTGTCCCATCTGGACAAGTGGAATACCTATGTAAGAATGGTGTTCATTGACTGTAGCTCAGCATTCAACACATTAGTACCCTCCAAACTCATCATTAAACTCAGGGCCCTGTGTCTGAACCAGTGGTGGAAAGAGTACCCAACTGTAATACTTGAGTAAAAGTATAGATACCCTAATAGAAAGTTACTCAAGTAAAAGTGAAAGTAACCCAGTAAAATAGTACTGTAAAATAGTACTTGAGTAAAAGTCTAAAAGTATTTAGTTTTAAATATACTTGTAATTGCTAAAATATACTTAAGTATCAAAAGTGGAAGTAAAAGTATAAATAATTTCAAATTCCTTATATTAAGTAAAGCAGACAGCACCATTTTCTTGTTTTTCAGACATTATTTACAAAAGATGCATTTGTGTTTAGTGAGTCCACCAGACCATGGGCAGTAGGGATGACCACGTGTTCTCTTGATAAGTGTGCCAATTTCACAATTTCCCTGTCCTGCTAGGTATTCAAAATGTAACGAGTACTTTGGGTTGTCAGGGAAAATGTATGATGTAAAAAAAACTATATTTTCTTTAGGAATGTAGTGAAGTAAAAGTTGACAAAAATATAAAAAGTAAGTACAGATACCCCAAAAAACTACTTAAGTAGTACTTTAAAGTATTTTTACTTAAATACTTTACACCACTGGTCTGAACCCCACCCTGTGCAACTGGGTACTGGACTTCCAGACGGGCCACCCCCAGGTGGTGAAGGCAGGAAACAACACCTCCACTTCGCTGATCCTCAACACAGGGGCCCCACAAGGGTGCGTGCTCAGCCTTCTCCTGTACTCCCTGTTCACCTATGACTGCGTGGCCACGCACGACTCCAACTCAATCATCAAGTTTGCAGACGACAGTAAAGCCTGACGATCAGTAGGCCTGATTACCAACAATGACGAGACAGCCTACAGGGAGGAGGTCAGGACCCTGGGACAGTGGTGCCAGGAAAATAACCTCTCACTCAATGTCAACAAAAAAAGGGAGATGATTGTGGACTTCAGGAAACAACAGAGGGAGCACGCCCCTATCCACATCGACGGGACCGCAGTGGAAAAAGTGGAAAGCTTCAAGTTCTTCGACGTACACATCACTGACGATCTGAAATGGTCTACCCACACAGACAGTGTGGTGAAGAAGGTGCAACAGCACCTCTTCAACCTCAGGAGGCTAAAAACATTTTACGGATGCACAATTGTGAGCATTCTGTCGGACTGTATCACCGCCTGGTACAGCAACTGCACCGCCCGCAACCGCAGGCCTCTCCAGAGGGTGGTGCGGTCTGCCCAATGCATAAACGGGGGAGACTACCTGTCCTCCAGCACACCTACAGCACCCGATGTCACAGGAAGGACAAAAAGATCATCAACCACCCGAGCCACAGCCAACCACCGAAGCCACGGCCTTTTCCCCCCCACTATAATCCAGAAGGTGAGGCATCAAAGCTGGGACCGAGAGACTTAAAAACAGCTTCTATCTCAAGGCCATCAGACTGTTAAAAAGCCATCGCTAGAGGCTGCTGCCCTATATATATATAGACTTGGGATCACTGGCCACTTTAATAATGGAAGACTAGTCACTTTAATAATGTTTACATACTGCTTTACTCATCTCATATGTATATACTGTATTCTATTCTACTATATTTTAGTCAATGCTACTCCGACATTGCTCAATCTATTATTAATATACTTCTTAATTCCATTATTTTACTTTTAGATTTGTGTATATTGTTGTGAATTGTTAGATTCTACTGCACTGTTGGAGCTAGTGTAACAGTATAATTTTAAACCGTCCCCTCGCCCATACCCGGGTGCGAACCAGGGACCTTCTGCACACATCAACAACAGTCACCCACAAAGCATCGTTACCCATCGCTCCACAAAAGCCACGGCCCTTGCAGAGCAAGGGGAACTACTACTTCAAGGTCTCAGAGCAAGTGACGTAACCGATTGAAACGCTATTTAGCGCACACCGCTAACTAAGCTAGCCGTTTCACATCCGTTACACTCACCCCCCTTTTGACCTTCCTCCTTTTTCCGCAGCAACCAGTAATCCGGGTCAACAGCATCAATGTAACAGTATAATTTTAAACCGTCCCCTCGCCCATACCTGGGCGCGAACCAGGGACCTTCTGCACACATCGACAACAGTCACCCACAAAGCATCGTTACCCTTCGCTCCACAAAAGCCGCGGCCCTTGCAGAGCAAGGGGAACTACTACTTCAAGGTCTCAGAGCAAGTGACGTAACTGATTGAAACGCTATTTAGCGCACACCGCTAACTAAGCTAGCCGTTTCACATCCGTTACACTAGGAACACAAGCATTTTGCTATACCCACAATAACATCTGCTAAATATGTGACCAATAAAATTTGATTTGATCTATTTATGTGTGCATTTGTTTATCTATTTATGTGCCTTTATTTATTAATGTATTTATGTGTACATTTCTTTCTTTCTAATTATGGCAGGTTTATTAGTACACCATATTCGCCCTCCCCCATACACTGTGTTCAACAGCTGCCCAGTGGAAAGCAGTTACCCATGATGACTCAGAAGCCAATTGAAAGAGAGGGCAGGCTTTCCCTGGGCAGTTCCTGCCTGGCCCAGGACACGGTCGCAGAATGTTCATAACCAAGTGGGAAGGAGAAATTTACCACATCTGACTGGTAAGAAAACAGTTGAATGGCCCGCCAACTGGTAATTAGGCCTACTAGTGGGAAACTCGTCTATCAATGAACTCCAATTTCTCCCACATGCTGAACTCTGACATCACCTAAGGAAATTACCTCTAACAGCAATTTTGGCAGTTAAATGTAACAAAACATTATTTATAAAAAACAATCTATTCATATGGAGTTTGAACACTATAGCAAAGACAAGTATGAAGTTAGCATTAACATCTGCTAACCATGTGTATGTGACAAATAAAAATTGGATTTGATTTGAGTTAGACAGAGACTGCTTCTCCAATAGAAATCCCAGATCAAGCTTGTAGGCGATGTCATGGTGAAGTTGGCTGGCTAAACTCATGTGCAGATGTAACAGTTTAACTTCAGTTCGTTCCCTCGCCCCTTTCCGGTCTCGAACCAGGGACCCTCTGCACACGCTGATCTTGCAGAGCATAGGGAACCTCTACTTCAAGGTCTGAAACGCTATTAGCGCGCACCACCGCTAAATAGCTAGCCATTTCACATCAGTTACACAGAAACATTTCATCAGATCTAAAGGTCGTCTCGTGCCAAACTACGTAAGCTGTCAAATCAAAAGCACTCCTTTTATATAAAGTTGTTTTTGATAAATTCAAATGCGTCAGTTTGTCACTTGCACGAGGTTGGAATAATATGTTCAACTACTTAAAAGACAGTGGCTCGAATCTAGGTTGTGCCTTTAGATTTGACAAAAATGAACAACTAAGGAAGAATTTGTCCCTTCTCTCAGACTTCTCAAATCTGAGCCTGTTTCTGCTTGGTCTGTTTCGCAAGAGTTCCCAGAAATCTTGCTATGTTGCACCTCTGGGTTTAGAGACTCTGTGACTATAATTAGTTTACAAGCATGATAGCTATACTTATGGTTTATGATTGACACCGTTTGTTTGCCATTAGTCAATCAACGTTTCAATGAGTCAAAACACATGAATGCATCTTAACTCGTATTTACGACTTTACAACTGGTCATTACCACCATCCCACTTGGTTATGAAAGCAGCATGAGACCCACTAGAGACAAGGTCAAGTTGTATGTTGGCTCAACACGCGGAGAATTGTCAGTGGCGCTTAGCTAAACTTCGAAAGGTGTAACGTTATGCTACCATGAGAACGATTTGGTTTGTAACCGATAAATACTAGACGATTGATTATTCTATTTCCTTTTTATTGTGCCATTTGCTCCATTGATTGCAATCCGCTACAAAACATCGCAAATTGAGCTGCGAGTGATAGCTTTCACTTGGGGGGTGGGGTGGGATTGGATTATCAGGGGCGGTCCGGATGAGTTCGGAACAGTGTCTGGCGCTACAGCAGAAGGAGGTCAAATCGGGATCGGACGAACGTGTGCAAGGGGAGATAATATCGAAAGATCAAGGCGGAATGGTAAGTTTGGGCCTTGTGCTAACTTGCCCCCCCCCCAATCTTTGAAGTTCCTCATTGATTACTGCATTGTTGATTTTTAGAGCTTGCAAGAAAGACATTTCACTGTACTCGTCGTGACATTAACTTGAAGCTAAGCATGTTGCGCTAACATTACTGCAATTCCATTAAACAGTCTGCGGTTGACTGACACATGCATTGGCAGGTTCTGCCGCGTGTTTCTTAGTTGCCAGTCTGGCGTGTAACCTCTAAGTACACTTTACGGTAACTAACGTTAACTAACTTTTTTTGTCGACACGTTAGCAAGCCTAGTAGGTCGACTAGTTCAACTTTAACTAACGTGTTAGATCCAATGATGTAACTCGCTTAGCCGCGTTACTAGTACCTAGTTTTGTAGCTAACGTTAGTCGAGCTAGCGAACACCTGGCGGTATCTTTAGCCTTAGCTTAGTCGTTCCATGTACCTACATTTCATCTAATTAAACGCTACTGTAACGTCGTTGTAACCAAAGACCGAGTGTAACGTCTGATCTAACCCATCGAACGTTAATTTAGCTAGGTATAGTAGCTTGCTTAGTTGATTGTTGCTAGCTAACATTTGCTAGCCATGTTAGCTAATTCATGCTAGCTCGTTGGTGGTGTCTGGGTTGGATGCAGTAGGCAAGGTCTTCAAACTTGACAATAGGTACAGCCAAAGACGATGGTACAACTAATTGAGTTCGGTAACGTTTGCTTGCGACTGTTGGCTTACGTTAATTTACAACATGTTTCATGCAAACAGTAACGATAGTTAGACATGCAACTGGTTGGTTTCTTCGAATTTGCATAATCGTTTCATGACGGTAGTATCTTGTTACTCTACTAGCTAATGTACAATTTCGGTGGTGGTTGAAGGTCCAACGATACCCTCACCCATGGGGTGGGGGGGTGAAACTGATTCTTGATTGGTGTAATGTTTAGTTTACAAAACCTACTAGGATATTTCACTTCTCTGTAAAAAAAAAAAATAATAATAATAATAATAATATGTATGTTTGACAATATCATGGACCAGGAGTGAGAACAATTTCAGTACTTGTGTAAGGTATCACCAACCCAAAACAAAGGGGTTCAACAGGCGCCCCCTACCTCTCTGATTCAGAGGGGTTGGGTTAAATGCGGAAGACACATTTCAGTTTAATGCATTCAGTTGAACAACTGAGGTATCCCCCTTTCAATGTCACCCATTGTCTGAATTGCTTGCAAAAATCTAATCATTGTATTTTGAATTAGTCTTAGGCAGGACGTGTAATGGACGGGAAAAGTTTGGCGGAAATAAACCTGGCAACCAGAGGGTTGTTGATATTAAATCCTAGATGTACTTACCTGCTGCTGTTCCCTTGAAAGGCACTTCACCCACCACACAACTCCACGGGTGCCCAGTGTGGCAGCATCCCACACATCTCCAAAACCTGTCTTTCGGGGGGGGGGGGTTAAATTCACAGTGAAAGTACAATTTCAGTTGGAACAAATTGTTTTCTTATATTAAAATTGAAGTGATTTGGTGAACCTCACTCGTGATGATTAACTTTGCCTGAGACCTAAAAGAGATGTTGGCTCCCTGAGCGGAAAGTCTTGTGACCTGCAGGAGCCCCAGGTTTTAAAAACAACAGTTTGTCTCATTTGTACTGCGACTCTGCAAGAGGGTCATATGCGTGTGTGGTGATTGGGGTTGTTCAGTGAACCTCATTCCTGTGTTGAGTAACCTTGTCTAAGACCTGAAGACTTGTGTTGGCTCTCCGCAGGCTAAGAATTGTGGCTCATAGTCAGACGTTGGCCTACTTTCTCAGACCAGGATTCTGTTTAACCCAATGGCGTATAAATCATTGGTTCAACCCTTTCACTCAATCATGTTTTGATGCCCTCTGACATAACTGATGCTGTTTTTGTGGCATTTTTGCTTTCCTGACCACATCTAGCCTGGTCTCGGAGCAAAACATTGTTACTAAAGTCTGTTACACTTCATTTATTTAGTATGTTACATTATTTGACCCGTTTAGTATTATATATTATGTTCAATAAGACGATAGGTTACTTAAGGAAAAAACTAAAGCTAGGTGGGCGAATAACGCTAACGTCTAGCAACCCAAAGGTTGCTTTCCTAGCCACCGTGCTTCTACATCTGCATTGCTTGCTGTTTGTTGTCTGGGTTTCTGTATAGCACTTTGACATTGGCTGATTTTCAAAAGGGCTTTATAAATACATTTTGATAATTTGATGGAGTGTTATGGACAACTTCAGCATTTTAGCTAATTTGCAACTCCAACCAATTTATAACATTTGACATGTGTTTTTGTTTTTTTGTTATTCTGTCTCACTGTTAAAATAAACCTACCATTAAAATGATAGACTTTCTTTGTCAGTGGGAAAATGTACAAAATCAGCAGGGGGTCAAATACTTTTTTACCTCACTGTTTCATACTAAATGGAGTGGCATGGATCTTAGTATCATAAAATACGTTTTCGCTCTGAGACTAGATAGCCGACAATGCTGTAAAATAAGTACTTATGTTATTCCTGGTTGCTCTACAGTGATTGCTATTTTATGTTCTTTGGAATTCAAATCTGCAGCGTATACTAATTATGGCCGATTTTTCAATTTTTCACAACGATTGCAGCAAGGAGCCAAGGTAAATTGCTAGCTAGTATTAAACTCATCTGATTAAAAAAATAAATCTTCACATAACTTGTGATTAACTACACATGGTTGATATTACTAGGTTAACTAGCTTGTCCTGCGTTGCATATAATCAATGCAGTGCCTGTTAATTTATCGAATCTCAGCCTACTTCGCCAAACGGGGGATGATTTAACATTAATGTTATAGAGCGGAATAGTCGACGTGTCATAATTCTTATAGCTACCACCTAAAACTTCTTAACTGGGAATATTGAAGAACTGTGAATATTGAACTACCAGCTTTCATATGTTCTGAGCAAGGAACTTAAACTTCAGCTTTTTTACATGGCACATATTGCACTTTTACTTCTCCATCGCTGTTTTTGCATTCTTTAAACCAAATTGAGCATGTTTCATTATTTGAGACTAAGTAGATTTTATTGATGTATTAAGTTAAAATAACTGACCATTCAGTATTGTTGTTGTCCTTATGTATACATTTTTTTTGGCAGATTAGATTTTTTTTGGTCCTCCAGTAATCTGTATCGGCGTTGAAAAATCATAATCGGTCAACCTCCAGCATGTTGCTGGAATGGCATGTATGCCTGTCAACATGTGTTCATTCGTTTTTCTATCGGCAGAGGGTAGGTAGCAGAAGAGTTGAACGAGGGTTTTGATTTAAGCAACGCTTCAACCAATTGCGAGACTATCTTTGGTGGATACTAATGTGTGAACGAGAGGTGATGCACAAAGTCGAAGATGGTGGCTAAATGAGTTCACTCATGCAGTTTACCATCGGTGGGGTGGTCGGTTTAACTTCTTGCGACGAGCAATCCCGTATCCGGGAGCGTAATTATAGCCTCAAGCTCATTACCATAACGCAACGTTAACTATTAATGAAAATCGCAAATGAAATTAAATAAATATACTGGCTCTCAAGCTTAGCCTTTTGTTAACAACACTGTCATCTCAGATTTTCAAAATATGCTTTTCAACCACAGCAAAACAAGCATTTGTGTAAGAGTATTGATAGCTAGCATAGCATTAAGCCTAGCATTCAGCAGGCAACATTTTCACAAAAACAAGAAAAGCATTCAAATAAAATAATTTACCTTTTGAAGAACTTTGAATGTTTTCAATGAGGAGACTCTCAGTTAGATAGCAAATGTTCAGTTTTTCCCAAAATATTATTTGTGTAGGAGAAATTGCTCTGTTTTGTTCATCACGTTTGGCTAAGAAAAAAACCTGAAAATTCAGTCATCAAAACGCCGAACTTTTTTCCAAATTAACTCCATAATATCGACAGAAACATGGCAAACGTTGTTTAGAATCAATCCTCAAGGTGTTTTTCACTTATCTATTCGATGATATCATTCGTGGAAGTTTGGTTTCTCCTAAGAATCACATGGAAAAATACATGCAGCTGGAGATTACGCACCAATTTCGACAGAGGACACCTGGTAAATGTTGTCTCTTATGGTCAATCTTCCAATGATATGCCTACAAATACGTCACAATGCTGCAGACACCTTGGGGAAACAACAGAAAGTGTAGGCTTGTTCCTTGCGCATTCACAGCCATATAAGGAGACATTGGAACACAGCACCTAAAATCTGGCTCACTTCCTGTTTGAAGTTTCATCTTGGTTTCGCCTGTAGCATTAGTTCTGCGGCACTCACAGACAATATCTTTGCAGTTTTGGAAACGTCCGAGTTTTGTCTTTCCAAAGCTGTCAATTATATGCATAGTCGAGCATCTTTTTGACAAAATATCTTGTTTAAAACTAACGTTTTTCATCCAAAAATGAAATACTGCCCCCAGATTTTCAAGAGGTTAAGGGAGTGACTCTCCTAGACACCAATGCGATAGCAGCTGGGTCTGATCTGCTTAGTTTATTGAACCAGGGGGGAAAAAAACTGAGTTGGGGGTCTCCCTTGCTCTTCAGTCTCTGACAAAGTGTGTCGTTACTTGTGGAGAGGTCTGAGTCTAACAGGACCATAACCAAAGAAAAATCCATTTGAGTACTCATGAAAGCCACTTCACTGTAGCATGCGCTCACAGTTTGCAGTTTTGGTATTCGTCCTAATGTGAATTGAATTTATGGCGCTATAGGAAGCCGGCGTAGCATTTCTGTCAATACATGCTACCGTTAATCAATAGTTGCAATTGGGGAATACCGTTATGCTTTAGATCATTGATACTTTGCACACTCACCAAACTTGTTAAGAAATTGAGTTGTAGCTAGTAGGCTACATGTCGCATTTGATTTCAGAATCTTAAAAGACAAGAACTTGTGTAGTCCTCCTACCTGGCAGGACATATAATGCCTCCTTTAAATTTAGTCCATTCATTAGCTGGGCAATTTATTTCATTTCCCCCCCCATTTTTTTCTCTCTCAATTCATTCCCTTTTTCTGATAGTAAAATGATTACCTATAAACCTTGGAATGTGTTTTTATGTGGAACACGGTTGATTTATGTTTGTTGATGGTATATGTGTTTGACAGACATCATTGGCTGTCTTGAAAATGATGCAACTTTGGAATCTGAATGTATGTGTTCTAAATGGATGTTTTGACTTTGCCGGACACCTACAGCAGCCTTAAGGAGTTTGTGCTTTTCATCACACAGGTAACCACAAAGGGAGCAGGTCTGAACCCCAATGCCAAAGTCTGGCAGGAAATCTCTGCGCCCCAGAGCCAAGTCCCAGATGAGGGCATAGAGGGTCCCTACTTGCTCCAGATGACCCCTAACTCTGCTGATGTCACTGAGGGTGTGGGCCAATTTAAATGCACCCTGGAGTTTTTATTTCACCACTACATGCATACACAGGCCTTCATAGATCTGACACCAGACGAGCAGTAGCTTGAACAGATTTCTCTCAAATTCTGTACACGTCGTGTTAAGCACGTGGTTTTAGGCTTTTGATTTGCAGAGTTCAGAGGGTACAATGGCCCTTTTTGGAAGGACTATTAATCAAGGCCTGAGATCATCCAAACCCTGCTCTGTGGAGGCACTGAAAACCAAGCTCTGTTATGAGACTGGATTACATAGCCTCCCTGGTTCAACCTTGACAGTCTCTTTCTCCATTCAGACTCTTATTGACCACATGACTCTCCCCTCTTCCTCCCAGGTTACTCAGAGGTCCCTCCTACTGAGGCTAAGGGGTATGTCATGGGGTACTCGGACCCCTCCTTGGACAGCAGTGCCCCTGCACCCACAGAGGGGGTAGTGAATGGCATGGACACCCCTGAGCTGGGATACCCTCTCTATGACCCTGTGACTGGTTCAGCAGGTCAGTAGCAGTCCTTTGGTCAGCTCCCTCTGGGTCAGATGCTCTTGAGATGCCATGCTCTGATCTGGCGTTGAAGGGAATTGGATACATTACGTTTCTCAGTTTTGCCTTTCACCAAGTATTGTCATTGAGTGTTACATCAATTAATTTCATAATGATTACCAATAGTAACAATCTGAGATCTAAGGCTTTGGGCAACTTTTCCTATGCACAAGGGCTGGTACTTGTAGAATTGCAGCCTAGAGTCAAACATGAATTTTGATCTGAAATTGTTTGTGCAGTGGAGGAAAAGCAGCCTCTCTTAGAGGTGAGCATCAGAGAGTGTCTGAAGAAACAGCTGGAGTTCTGCTTCTCCAGGTGAGTATGTAACTGCTTTTGAGAGCCTATTTCAGATGGTTGTTATGACTTAAATACAGTCAGAATTGAAATGTCTATCGTTGAACTAAGAAATTCTACATGGTGTTGTAGTCTATTGAGTAGACCTTGGATTTGTACCCCCGGGGATCAGCATCGCGCTTGGAAGGGCCCAGGAGTGCTTTGACTGGAGGGCTATCCTCTTCATATCTCTCAATCCATTCACTCTAACTTTCCTACTCCTTCTACACCTCTTCCCCTCTTTCCCCCTAGCTCCATCAGCAGTGTGACTGACCTAATGACTGTGAGATTATGAGATCTGAGGGGATCAAGGAAAAGAAACATGGACATATGAGTGTGTGATTTTAGTATCTTCGTAACAGACATGGCGTGTTGGTTTCTCATGCCGTGTTGCTGTCTCTTCAGAGAGAATCTGTCCAAGGACTTATACCTGATGTCCCAGATGGACAGTGACCAGTTTGTCCCCATCTGGACCATCGCCAGCATGGAGGGCGTCAAGGTCCTCACCACTGACATGGACCTGATTCTGGAGGTGCTACGAGGTACAAACCCATGTCTTTAACCTGTGGGAGTGGGGAGAACTGAGGAAATAGCCTGTCTGGATAGGCTTATAGCTGTAGCCTGCTACAAGAATGGTCTGAAACCAGCTCAGGTGGCTGGCTGAAAATCCTGCATAAGAACACTTGGCATACAAGCTGGGAACGAGATTAGTGGTAGAAGTAACAATGCGATGGCTGTAACGCCACCAGTAGATGCATTTATAATTGTATAGAGGAATAATAATGCCAATTGTGGTAGTCAAACTTAAAACAAGGTAGTATAGTGCCTTGCAGAAGTATTCATCCCCCTTGGGTTTTTTCCTATTTTGTTACATCACAACTTGTAATTTAAATAGCTTTTTATTTGGCTTTCATGTAACGGACATATACAAAATAGTCCAAATTGGAAGTTACATTTTTTTAAATTACTTGTTTAAAAAACAAATGTTAGTGCTATGTGAATATGTATTCACCTACTTTGCTATGAAGCCCCAAAATAAGATCTGGTGCAACCAATTACCTTCAGAAGTCACATTAGTTAGATTGCACACAGGTGGACTTTATATAAGTGTCACAATCTCGGTGTGTATATATACACACCTGTTCTGAAAAGCCCCCAGAATCTGCAACACCACAAAGCAAGGGGCACCACCAAGCAAGTGGTATCATGAAGACCAAGGAGCTCTCTAAACAGGTCAGGGACAAAGTTGTGGAGAAGTACAGATCAGGGTTGGGTTATAAAAAAAATTCTGCAACTTTGGCCATCCCACGGAGCACCATTAAATCCATTATTAAAACATGGAAAGAATATGGCACCACAACAAACCTGCCTAGAGGGCCTCTCACCAAAACTCACGGACCAGGTAAGAAGGGCTTCAGAGGGGCAACAAAGAGACAAAAGATAATCCTGAAGGAGCTGCAAAACTCCACAGCAGAGATTGGAGTATCTGTCCATAGGACCACTTTTAGCCGTACACTCCACAGAACTGGGCTTTACGGAAGAGTGGACAGAAAAAAGCCATTGCTTAAAGAGAAAAATAAGTAAACATGTTTGGTGTTCGCCAAAAGGCACGTGGGAGACTCCCCAAACATATGGAAGAAGGTACTCTGGTCAGATGAGACTAAAATTGATTTTTTTGGCCATCAAGGAAAACTAGGGCAAACCAACATCTCTCATCCCCCCCGAGAATACCAATGTTTTTCATTGGCACTGGGAAACTAGTCTGAATTGAAGAATGATGGATGGCGCTAAATACAGGGAAATTCTTGAGGGGAGACCTGTTAAAGTCTTCCAGAGATTTGAGATTGGGCTGGAGGTTCACCTTCCAGCAGGACAATGACCCTAAGCATACTGCTAAAGCGACACTCGAGTGGTTTAACCTGTTGCGACGAGCAATCCGGGATCTTAAGTATAGCCTCAAGCTCATTAGCATAACGCAACGTTAACTATTAATGAAAATCGCAAATGAAATAAATATATTGGCTCTCAAGCGTAGCCTTTTGTTAACAACACTGTCATCTCAGATTTTCAAAATATGCTTTTCAACCATAGCAAAACAAGCATTTGTGTAAGAGTATTGATAGCCAGCATAGCATTAAGCCTAGCATTCAGCAGCCAACATTTTCACAAAAACAAAAGCATTCAAATAAAAATAATTTACCTTTGAAGAACTTCGGATGTTTTCAATGAGGAGACTCTCAGTTAGATAGCAAATGTTCAGTTTTTCCAAAAAGATAATTTGTGTAGGAGAAATCGCTCCGTTTTGTTCATCACGTTTGGCTGAGAAAACCCCCAGAAAATTCAGTCATTAAAACGGCGAACTTTTTTCCAAATTAACTCCATAATATCGACAGAAACATGGCAAACGTTGTTTAGAATCCATCCTCAAGGTGTTTTTCACTTATCTATTCGATGATAAATCATTCGTGGCAGCTTGGTTTCTCCTCAAAATGGTAACATGCAGGCGCCTGGAGATTACGCAATAGTTTCGACGGAGGACACCAAGCGGACACCTGGTAAATGTAGTCTCTTATGGTCAATCTTCCAATGATATGCCTACAAATACGTCACAATGCTGCAGACACCTTGGGGAAACAACAGAAAGTGTAGGCCCATTCCTTGCGCATTCACAGCCATATAAGGAGACATTGGAACAAAGCGCCTCAAATCTGGAGCATTTCCTGTTTGAAATTTAATCTTGATTTCGACTGTAGCATCAGTTCTGTGGCACTCACAGACAAAATCTTGGCAGATTTGGAAACGTCAGTGTTTTCTTTCCAAAGCTGTCAATTATATGCATAGTCAAGCATCTTTTCGTGACAAAATATCTTGTTTAAAACGGGAACGTTTTTCATCAAAAAAATTGAATAGCGCCCCCTAATGCATAACTGGTTATGGGGCAATATTTAAATTTCTTGGAATGGCCTAGTCAAAGCCCAGACCTCAATCCAATTGATAATCTGTGGTATGACTTAATGGTTGCTGTACACAAGTAGAACCCATCCAACTTAAAGGAGCTGGAGCATTTTTGCCTTGAAGAATGGGCAACAATTCCAGTGGCTAGATGTGCCAAGCTTATAGAGACATACCCCGAGAGACTTGCAGCTGTAATTGTTGCAAAAGGTGGCTCTACAAAGTATTGACTTCGGGGGGGGAGAATAGTTATGCACCCTCAAGTTTTCCCTTTTCCCCCCCTTGTTAAACAAACATATTTTGCATCTTCAAAGTGGTAGGCATGTTGTGTAAATCAAATTATAGAACCCCCCCCCCCAAAAAAAAAAATCTATTTTAAATCCAGGTTGTAAGGCAACAAAATAGGAAAAATGCAGGTAGGTGAGGAAATTGCATTTGGTACTTCTTGATCTAGTTTAAAGTTAACCTTAAATGATGGATTTTCAAGCACTTTGGGTAGGTATGCCATGAACCTGGCTTTGGGAGCAAACTCATTCAAAGGTGAGAAAATGGTCCTCAGTGTCATTATTGGAAAAGGCTCTAGTAAATCCTAGTGGGTGATATTTCTGACACGTTGTTCAGGGGTCGCATTAGCTTTCAGAAGTCTGCTGCCAAATTGTCTTAGAATTGAAAAATCAAGTTTATTTTTTTGCAAAAATGATGCATAGCTATCATATTTCAAATGTTTATCATAGAATGCAGCCAGCTACATTTCCTAACTTCAAGCAAAACATTAATCTTGCATTTTAACTGGCTACCGAAGAAAAACTGTACCGGAGAAAGATAGCCTTCGCATCAGAGTGCTGGTGATCCAATGGCGAGAGCAAAGATATTTCATCCAGGTGGAGAAGTGCAACTCTGTTGCAACTGTGTGAAATTAGTCCCTTTACATTCATGATTTGGCGTGAACCCTTACTGTGTTTTATTTTTCTGCGTTTGACTTTTTCCTTTCCGGCTAGAGAAAAATGCAAAATCCTGTGTTAATGAGACCCCTTGGTTGACGTGTGTGGTTTCAGCCTCGCCCATGGTGCAAGTAGACGAGAGTGGGAAAAAGGTTCGGCCCAACCACAAGCGCTGCATCATCATTCTGAGGGAGGTGCCCGAGACCACACCGGTGGAGGTAACCAAATGGGAGAATTCATGTTTTTACAATTTAGCTTAACCATATTTGTCACATGTAATGAGCTATTTTGTTGAACTGTAAATCCTCATCTTCCCTCTATTTCATTTTCCTTCAGGAAGTGGAGACCCTCTTTAAGAATGAAAACTGCCCTGAAGTGCTTAGTGTTGAATTTGCGGCCAATAACAACTGGTACATCACGTTCCGGTCGGACACTGATGCACAGCAGGTAGTTTCACTTTCTTAACTAGCGATGGGGGAAAAACGATCGTTACATATCCCAATAGTATTGTGGATGATATCAATACTTTGACCCCAGTATCGTTGTTGCTAGGTAGTGTTAGCTAGTGCTAGTGTCATGGGAATTCAGTACTGAGGGAGATTTGCCAATATCTTCAAACAATTATCTCTATTTAATATAAGTTAATTACTGCGATAATGAGGCTGCCCCCCCCCTCTAACCTTTACACAAATGCAGAGTACTTATCTAGATCTATCATCAAAAAAGAAACGTCCCCTTTTTCAAGACCCTGTCTTTCAAAGATAATTAGTAAGAATCTAACTTCACAGCTCTTCATTGTAAAGGGTTTAAACACGGTTTCCCATGCTTGTTCTGTTCAATGAACCATAAACTATTAATGAACATGCACCTGTGGAACAGTCTTTAAGACACTAACAGCTTACAGGCGGTAGGCAATTAAGGTCACAGTTATGAAACCTTGGGACACTAAAGAGGCCTTTCTACTGACTCTGAAAAACACCAAAAGAAAGATGCCAGGGTCTCTGCTCAGCTGCGTGAATGTGCCTTAGGCATGCTGCAAGGAGGCATGAGGACTGCAGATGGGGCCAGGACAATAAATTGCAATGTCCGTACTGTGAGATGCCTAAGACAGCGCTACAGGACAGACCGCTGATTGTCCTCGCAGTGGCAGACCATGTGTAACAACGCCTGCACAGGATCGGTACATCCGAACACACCTGCGGAACAGGTAGAGGATGGCAACAACTGCCCGAGTATCACCAGGAACGCACAATACCACCATCAGTGCTCACACTGTCCGCAATCGGCTGAGAGGCTGGACTGGAGGCTTGTAGCCCTGTTAGGCAGGTACTCACCAGGCATCACCGGCAACAACGTCGCCTATGGGCATAAACCTACCGTTGCTGGACCAGACAGGACTGGCAAAAAGTTATCTTCACTGACGAGTCTCACCAGGGGTGATGGTCGGATTTGCGTTTATCGTCGAAGGAATGAGCGTTACACCGAGGCCTGTGCTCTGGAGTGGGATCGATTTTTGGAGGTGGAGGGTCCATCATGGTCTGGGGCGGTGTGTCACAGCATCATCGGACTGAGCTTGTTGTCATTGCAGGCAATCTCAACGCTGTGCGTTACAGGGAAGACATCCTCCTCGCCCATGTGCTTCCTTTCCTGCAGGCTAATATATATAATATATATATGCCATTTAGCAGACTCTTTTATCCAAAGCGACTTACAGTCACGTGTGCATACATTCTACGTATGGGTGGTCCCGGGAATCGAACCCACTACCCTGGCATTACAAGCGCCATGCTCTACCAACTGAGCTACAGAAGGACCACCCACTGACATGACCCTCCAGCATGACAATGCCACCAGCCATACTGCTCGTTCTCTGCAAGACAGGAATGTCTGTGTTCTGCCTTGGCCAGTGAAGAGCCCGGATCTCAATCCCACTGAGCACGTCTGGGACCTGTTGGATCGGAGGTTGAGGGCTAGGGCCACCACCCCCCCCCAGAAATGTCCGGCAACTTGCAGGTGCCTTGGTGGAAGTGTGGGGGTAACATTTCACAGCAAAGAACGGGCAAATCTGGTGGTCACATGTCTGAATCTGGTGTTCATAAAAATATTTACAAATGTTAAGTTTGCTGAAAGTAAATGCAGTTGACAGTGAGAGGATGTTTTTTTTGCTGAATTTATATCTGACATATCAATGCTCAGTCATGGTTGGTTCACTCTGGGTTCATTCTGTTATCTGCACGTGGGTTGTTGTCTTAACCCCACCCTGGCTTAGTTTCCCAGATGCAAGAGCGATTTAGAGACCATGAGGAATTGCTCTAAACTCCTCCTGGCTATCTCTCGGTTACACCCACCACATCTTGTCTATGCAATGCAGTCTTCAACTCATTTGTCAGCTCAAGCCATCTCTAGTGACCATACACCTAGATTAGCTGCAGAGAACTAGAGTGGAGACCTTAACAACAGACTAACAGGACAGAAATATCCTCCTATTTGTTAAGCATTAATTGCTAACTATTAGTATCAAACAAATCGGGTAAATGTGTAATTTTCTATCACACCTAGCACTACTTGTGCTGAAACACTGGTGTTTTTCATCCTATAGCTTGTTCTTCTAGTTTTGAAATAGTGTGCCAACATGTTTTCAGCACTTTATTTCCATGAGTGATCAAAACTAATTTTCTCGTGCTCTCGATTGTCTCCCTGCAGCAGACCATAGTGTGAAATGATTGGAACATCATCGCAATATAGAATCACAGTGCATATAGAATTGTTACATAGCGTATCGACACCCAAGTATCGTGATGTCCCTGGCCATTCCCAGCCCTATTCACAACTATCCATAGTGAACATGACTTGCAAATTCCAAGTCCTCATTCAATGTTCACATTGTTTTTTTTGTGATTTGTGGGGAAATAATGTATGCACTCATTGGTTAAGTCGTTCTAGATAAGAGCGTCTGCTAAATTACTCAAATGTAAATGTACTTTTATTTATTCTCGCTTCTCATTCCTCAGGCCCACAGATATCTAAGGGAAGAAGTGAAAACATTTCAGGGAAAACCCATCATGGTTAGTACATTTCACATTTCTTTTCTCACGTAAGACATGCTTTTCTTTGATCAGATTTAATTTAGTCGAGGGGAGGCAATGCGTAACATAAGTCAACGGTACAGCTCTGATATCAGCTGAAAGGAGTTGGGGGAATGCGGTGCTGTACCTCCCTCACTGTTCTGCGGTCAGCTTTTATGAGGTCAAGTCACTGAGTTTTAGAGGGGGTTGCTGTCTCATTGCCGGGAGCTTGTGGCTGAGCTGTGGCTACACGACGGCAAGGTCACCTTGAGTTTGTGCCTGCATAAGGATCCGATAAGGAAGGCGAGGCCAGCCAGGCTTGCATGCAATTTCTCTCCCCTCTGTTATATTAGTCTGAATTCCATCTCTCACATTCAAGAAGATATGACATTGTCCACATTTCATTCAAACACTCTTTAGCAGTAGTTATTTTTGATCCTACTTAATTTAAGAGCGACTGACAATGTGAATTTCATTCATTGACCGTCGACAACTTCAATTTGATTTGGTGCGCTAGAAATAGCTTAGTGCATTAAACTCCGGTAAAAGCGAAGCCCGCAGTGTTGATCATTGTGCTTGCAAGGACCCAGGAGCACTGTGACTGTGGAGGACTCCTCTTCGGCTCTCTAAATCTCTCTCGTCTCCTCTCTGACCTTTCTCCCTTTTTTTCATCCCCCCTCTACACCTCTTCCTCCCTCTGTCAGCACAGTGTTACTGACCTAATTATTGAGTTCTGAGGGGAACAAGGAGCATAGCCTCCATTTCCTTCTCTTTGTAAAGGGCAGAGTGGGGACACAATCATGTGAAGCATATTTTAATCTTGAATTCGTTTATTCAATGGACTGCATGTTGTACTGAGTATTAATGTGTGCTAACATGTCATGTGTGTTCGTACTTCATTCCCACCCTCTTTGCATTCCTCCACACACACACACACACACATCTCCCTGCCCCACCTGTCTGTCTCGCTCTCTTTTCCTCTGTCCAGGCCCGTATCAAGGCCATCAACACATTCTTTGCAAAGAATGGCTACCGTAGCGTACTGGACTCCAGTGTGTACAGCCAGCAGGGCCAGTCTCAGTCCCAGTACACCTCTACACACCACTACATGCAGCAGGTGTTCAGCCCCCAGCAGCAGTACCCTCTCTACCCCCTGGTGCCCCCCACCTGGAACCCATCGCCTGCTCCTTATTTCGAGACCCCACTGGTAAGGCCCAGATGAATGTGGTTCCCTGTTCAAATCAAATTTTATTTGTCCCATGTGCCGAATACAACAGATGTAGTAGACATTACAGTGAAATGCTTATGAGTTCTTAGCCAATAATGCATTTCAAGAAAGCGAGTTCAGAAAACGTTTTCCTAACGCAAAAATAAAAATGAACACGATAGAATTGCATAAGAATAACGAGGCTATATACAGGGGGTACGGAGGTAATTTGTACATAGGGGTAAAGTGACTAACTCATATTGTATTACTCTTGGTTATAAGATCTGTTCATTCCTAGGCTGACCAGCCCATCCAGATCATGTAATGGAGAGTGGCGGTTGCTTATCATGGGAACAATGGTGTTGGTTTACCTGTGGCTACTCGGTTCTGAACAAAGAGATCAAATTGAGTCCAGTTTTCAGCAAATGGCTCCTTTCTTAAAATAAAGATGTGACCCTGTGATGACAGGTCAAAGTGCATAGAGTGGTTTCAAGCTGGAAGACAAGCCACTTGTCCTGTTCAGACTCGTATGAATATACCATGTGTCAGCTGTAACACACACCCTTAACCTTGCAATCTGGGGTGCGAGTGGTCATGACATTTAGTAATGTTGCACTGTCAGGATCAGCTGTCCCTGTAAGAGCTGTGTCGTAACTGAGGTGATTAACCTTTGTCATTGACTGGCTACACTGAGTGATCGTGGGTGGCATTTTTTTTCTTCTCTTATATCCAGGCCCCGTTCCCCAACAGTGGCTTTGTGAATGGCTTCAGCACCCCTGGGAACTACAAGACTGGCACTTGTCCCCTGGGCCTCGGACGATCGCCCTTCAACAGCAACCGGTAGGTGTTTTCGCTCAGGGCAAGAACCCCCATCCAGCTTCAACTTGATCCTTTATTAAATGGCTTTGACCCAATGATGACACATTGATGCGCATAGAGGTGCTTCAAGCTGTGAGATGAAGGCTTTTGGGTTTCTTTCTTTCTCCTCCCTCCCTCCTACTTTTCTTACCAACTCTCTTTTGCGCCCCAAAGTCACTAGTCTCCACACTTGACCCGATGAGCGTTAAGATTATGAGATCTGAGGGTTCAAACAGGTGTTTGGCCATACAAAGTGGACCATTTGAATTCCGACAGCCTTACAAAATGAGATGCATTCTGACATTCTGTTTAAATTAAATAAAACAGCCGGGTTGATTAGCACTGGGGTGGTTGTTGTAATTGAGCAGACAATGTGATTTAGTACATATATGATTCATATTTATGTTCGGTAACAAAATAAGACAAATTATATTTGTTAGTCGTTTTTTGGGGTCTGCTGTCATGAATAACTTGTTGCCTTTTACTTCCCCCTGTCCCACAGTGTCCCCCTCTATTCCAGAAAGAATGTAATCAATGCCTTCAGGTATAAACCGTTCTCAATCACGTTATCAGTCAATGTCCCCCACCTCCATTTCATCCATTCTCATTCTAAAACATACACGTTAGCAAGATAGATAATGCAACTTGAAACTATCAATTTTAATGCTACAGTGTAGTGTCCTTGAACTGTGGCAACCCTCAACTGATATTTGAGAAAGCTAGCGTAACTCACAAATGACGGTATATGAAACCGAGAGCTCAGGGATTAAATTAAAGTTTGCACTTTGACTACAAGATGCAGAAATTTAATTCCCATCAGCGTGTGCTTAGCAAACAAAAACCCTTCCCTTAGTATTCTATACAGTAGCATAGTTACAATATTCACCATCTTAATGTTTAATGTCCTTATCCTCTCCATATCTGCATGAATCTTACTGGAACAGCTCTAGCTGCTTTGTGATCAAGTTATTGTATCTTTAGACTGAATGATGGCTAGCAGTTATGCCTGGTGAGAATGAGATCCAGTTATGACTGATTTCCTTCCTCAGGAACCATGTGAAGAGCCAGCCCCAGCCATGTGATGAAACCCTACCTCCATCTGTGACCCCTGTACCCCCCCTGGTGGATGGCCCATCTGGCCCCTCCAGCCCTCAGCCACCCCGCATGACTGGGGCTCCCCTGGTTAGCACCCCTGAACCTGGCCCTGCTCTCACCTCTTACTGCCTCAGGGACACCCTCCCACTGGCTTCAGAGGGGATGTCTAACGGAGACCTGGGAATTGCTGGCAGAAGCAGGTCAGTCCCCACAGACGACAAACGGACACACCCACAACCTGCTCATACATGAAATGCCATCATCACATTTGGCCTTTACCAGATGGCTTTGACCCTATGATGACAAATCAATGCGCATAGAGGTGCTTCCAAGTTGTAGGATGAAGACTTTTGGGTTTCACTCTCCTCTCTTTCTTTCTTTCGCTCAAACTCTCTTCTACCCCCCCCCCCCCCCAATGTCACTAGTCTATACACTTGACCCGATGAGCTGTAAGATTATGAGATCTGAGGGTTCAAACATGTCTTTTTTGGCCATACAAATCCTTCTCAGAACTGCAACCATGCCTTTTACTCTTGGGCTTCTTATGCTAATCTTGGTGATAATGTTTGTAGGAGAGGCAGCTACCGAGGGATGCGCAGAAGGAGAGAGGACGAGCGGCTCATGGTCAGTTACGTTTTTTCATAATTTCCACTTCTGTCACTTGTATTCTACACCCTATCTGACCCCAAGCGCAGTTGGATTGAAGCTAAAAACATGGTTCTTGTGCGTGGGTTTACAGAAGCCCATCCCTCTGAGCGAGGTTAAGGTTCCACAGCCCAAGTTTGACTTGGCAACCTCCAACTTCCCTCCGTTGCCTGGGTGTACGGTCAGCATGCAGGGAGAAGAGCCCGTGCTGGAGACGCGCATGTCTGACGTGGTGCGGGGTGTTAAGGTGGTGACCAGTGACAAAGTAAGGAGAAACTCTTAACGCTATTGCACTTATTTGTTTGTGTCAAGAAAAAAAACTAGGCTTACTAACTGGTTATTGTTTTTCCTGGTCAGGCCACTTAACCCCAACTCTTACATCTGGCAGGTAGCCTAGTGGTTAAGAACGTTGGGTCAATAACGAAAGGTGTTTGGTTTTAATCTTGAGCCGGCTAGATGAAACTGCCTATGCTCTTGAGCAAGGCACTTATCCGGTAGCAGAGTGCCAAGTCTAGGTCCAAAAGGCTTCTACCCCCCCTTATGCTGATGGTACTCTGTTATCTGTGCATAGTCGCTTTAACTCTAGCTACATGTACATATTACCTCAACTCACCAGTGCCCCCGCACATTGACTCTGTACCAACTGGTACCCCTGTATATAGCCTTGCTACTGTTATTTTACGGTTGCTCTTTTTTTAAATGTTTTCTTAACTGGATTGTTGGTTAAGGGCTTGTAACTAAGAATTTCACTAAGGTCTACACCTGTTTTATTCTGTGCATGTGACATACAATTTGATTTGAACCCTAATGTGCTCCTGTGGTGTTGCTCTGTATAAGCACGTCACCTAAATGACTCAAATGTAATCACTCTCTCATTGTGGTCTCAACCAAATGCCATGTTATTATTTTCCTCCAAATCAACTGTCCCATCTCATTTCCAGCCTGAGGTGAATAAGGAGTCTGTGGCCCCTCCTGTTTGTACACAGGAGGGAACTGGGAGCACGCCCAATCCTGTCATGCCAGCCCTCAAACCCCCCACCCCTCTAGTTGTGCAGCCCCCTGTTCCAAGGTATAGTCTTCCTCTGGTTTACGGTCACAAAGATTGGGATTTCTAAGATATTTAAATGTTGGAGATCAACCTTAATAGAAATATTTTCTTCTGTCTGCAGTGTTGCTCACCCGGTAGAGAAGCCTGAGCCTCATGTCCAAAGGGAGGCTGCTAGAACCCCCACACCACCCTCTTCTTTGCCAACCCCATCACAGCCCGCTGCTGCTACCAAACCCACCCCTATCCCCACCAGCAGTCAGTCCATCTCCACGACAACACCAGTCCCCGCTGCCCCCACTACCGCACCGGTAAGACTTCACTCACTACCTGGCTGATTTCACTGGATAGATAATGCATTGGATATGTCAGTTTAACACATCTGGTTAAACGAAAAGCTGTTCTACCTATTATTTTTCTCCTCCCCCTATTCTGTTTCCTGTCTGTATTTCACCATCCAACCAGGAGCCAAGGAAGCTGAGCTATGCTGAGATGTGCAAGCGGCCAGCCACCCAGCTCCCAGCCCCCAGCACCTCCCCCAACCCTCCCATCACCTCTGCCAGCCAACCCCTGCAGGAGCTTCGGGTCAACAAGGCCGACGAGCCTGCCGCCTCCAGCAGCAGCAATGGCGATAGGCCAGAGAAACCTGAGGGGTCTGGAGAAGGCCTGCCCCTTCGTGACTCCCTGGGCACATACCGTTCGGGTAACGGCCCTGCCCGATCCAGAGGGATGGGCCTAAAGTACCGGGATCAGCAGCGTGGTGCCTCTATGAGACGACGGATCTCCCCCCACGGCTGGGCTAGAGGGAGTGGGAAGGAACAGAACATTCCACCCCGGTCGCCGAAGTAGTTTAAACCATAACCAACAGACTAACAGGAAAACGAACATCTATATATGTTAAGACAGAAATATATGAATATATATTATTGGATGAAGGAACATGTGCGTTCTTAATCTAGAAGACCCTCCTGGAGCTCAGTCGGACACACACTGACCTTTGTTTGGGAAAACACTGAAAGCGGTAATCATTTTAAGTGGGGGTGAACATGAGTGTCACAAAACACAAACTGAAGGACTTGTTTGAAAGAACAGTGAGATGCTGACATGTGGCCTCACCTTGGTTAGCTTGAAGAATGGGCCCTCTGCTAAATCAATGAATTTTATTTTTTATGTGAAAGTGGAGTTTGAGAGAGGGGGGACAAATGTATGGTAAGTAAAGCCTTGTATCTCAAAAATACCAGTAGTTGCAAAATAAGAAACAACAGTTGAGCTGTTAGCAAATCTAGTTTATATGCAACAAAGCAAAAGATGTGGATATCCACCAATTATATTGAGGGAGGGGTGAGTAGGGTATTGGTCATTAACTGTGTGGAAATGTGCTTTTATGAAGGTTGGAAGCAAGAGATGGCCACATGGTTCAGTTGTTCTGAAAGTTGGGAGGCCTGTCAAGTCAAGCTGCACATTCATTTAGGTGAAGAAACCGTCTTCAAATTTAAAAGTTTTAATCAGTGGGGAAATGTGAATTAAAATTGATGCATTTCTTTTCATGGTTGACGGAAAATGTTGGTACACCCTTGCATAAGTACAACATTGAAAACTTTACAATCGTGCATGAATACTTGAAACAGTGCAAATTTGGGGTAGTGTTTGTACAGTCAGACTGATGTAACTGAATTGTTATATTTTTATCTTCATTTACTCTTTCTTCCATACAGATGGTTAAATGTTTGGCTGTGTATGTCATGTGTAAAGGCTCATAGAGGGAGTAGTCTTCCCTTAGTTTAGGCATTCAGTTATTGAGACACTCACATCCTAGACACTAATGGTGTATGTAACTGGCTGGCTTTTCATGAATTCTGCAGTGTTGTACATAGCCATTTAAGAAGAGCAGTTTAAAAAAAAATGTGACTTGCGTAGAAGCTGTACCTATTGTATTAATCGTTACAATTGTATTTCCCAACCTATGTGGTCAAATGCAGGTTCAGCATTGATATATACTTTTATTTTATGTCTTGAAAGTCAAATGGAAACCCTTCCACCCCTGATGTCTGTTCAGTTCAACATGTTCTATTACCATATCTGCAACAGCCTCCCGGGTAATCTTTCATGCATTTTGGTTAGTTGTATCGTGTAGAGTAGGCTAGATGGTATTTCAGAGTAGTAATGGCAGATTTAGTGCAATGGTATCCCAAGCATGAAACTGGTCTCTGGAATTCGATGTATTCCAACTTGCTCATTTAAAACGGCAAAAATAGGCCTGAATTCTGAAGCAAGTGCACACAATTCTCATAAGGCCGTGTCTAGACTTGATAGTTAATTCTGTTTTAGTATTCTGATCATAGTCCTAATCATGGATTTCCGAACGCGTCATGCATCTACGTGTAAAATGTCTGGTGTCCAGTATGCCCTTTTCCCGCGCTATATTAAAATGCTAGTATGCGTTCTACGAACGGTGGAATAGGTAAAGTATGACAACACAATTGATGGCTGTAGCAACAAAGTAACGCGAAGGGGATTGCAAACGGGTTAACGACACTAGCCAAACATTGTTTTCCAAAATATTAGCTAGCTGGCTAGCATTTGAGTCCAGAAAACACGTTCCTTGCGTTTGAGGAACGTATTTCCTCAAGTTAAATTGAAATGGTGCCTCCGTCCCAAAACAAGTTTTCAGGAGACGTTTGGGTGGAGGGCTAATGACGTCGATCACTGTATGCGCTTTCGGTAGGCTGATTGCATCAGGATTAGATGGTTATTTTTCCTCGTGCATTTAATGTTTTGATTTTCTCTTAGATTTGAATATTTGAATGCATATCCAATTATGTTTGAGGTCTGTACATGTCCATTGATTGCTAAAAGGAAACTTGAGAGCATTTGTCGTTCACATGTCACTTATTTGTATTTTATTTTGTAAAACATTTTAGGAACTCAGGTGGTCTCAATGTACTGTTTAGAGTTAGAATAGTGATTACAAAAGGTACAATTTAGACATTTGGTTGGGCATAATCAGTTTTCCCCTTGTCAGTCACTCTTAGCCATGTCAGCAAATATATATATATATATATGTATGTATGCCATTTAGCAGACGCTTAAGCGACTTACAGTCATGTGTGCATACATTCTACGTATGGGTGGTCCCGGGGATCGAACCCACTACCCTGGCGTTACAAGCGCCATGCTCTACCAACTGAAATAGCCTGCTAGACTAATTTACCAATCTATCTAAACTTGTATTAGCGCTGACGAAACCCACCAGGCATGCAGGGCACTGATTTTGTTAATCACTCTCACTTGGATCTCATGTTAACATGGCATAAGTCATTGCACAATGCAGAATTAGTCTAGCAGGAAATTGGCTTTAACACTGCACAGATTCCTCTCCATCCCATGGCAGTACATGTTTTATACGTTTGTAAAACTCTCTCTGCCCCAAAGCAAAAGGTGTATAATTTAGGAAATGTAACTTTAAAACTAAGTTATTTCTCTCGGCTGTCAAGAGGGGGTGCATCATTCTCACCTAACCAAATTATGCTTAGGGGCCCCAAAAGGGTGCATCTTTTCATGAGTGTGGGTCCCAGGAAAACATGATCTAAGTTGGGTCCCAGGCTGAAAAACTTTAAGAACCCCTGCTTTAGAGTGATTTCTTCAAATATAAATGTTAGAGTTTACTAGATTTGGTGGGCATCAATCTTAATATCTGTTCTCTCTATGCTCTTAACTCATAATTCATCCTTTTGTGTGTGAATGGATTGAACATCTGGACCAAAGTCAAGCAAGCAAAAAATACAATTTTGGGAACTTGCTCAAATCTGTGTGGGAAGTGGCGATCAAATGTTGCTGAAATGGCATTTGCCAGTCATGGCTTGATGAATGTAGTCCTGTTTGAGAGAAGCCACTTCATAAGTGGTCTGAATGTCCTTGTACCGATTTTGCGCCTAGCAGGCTAGTCTTTAGTCTGGTTTGTGTTAGCTGACTGTTGCAATTTTATTTTTTCTCTTTCTGGTCTGCTGAACACATTTAGATTAAATGTTTTGAGAGTTCTGCAGTTTGACATGTTTAAATGTAACTAATGTACCTCCTTTTTTTTTGTGGCTTTTTTCCCACCCTAAAATGTTTGATGTAATAGTTGAGTATTCAATGTCTGATTTGAGACTTGGCTAAAGTGAGAATTCAGTGCATTGCCTGGGTGCTTGCAGTGCAGTAACATGTAATCACTGGGCCTGTACTGATTTTTATATTTTACATCCATTTAATGGCTAAACTACAAGCAGGTAGTGGTGTGGAATGAAGTGCACTAACTTTTGTTTTAAAATATCCCATGTTGTGTAAAATCATTTTAGATGTCTAAAGAAAAGGTGTTTTTAGCAGTCTTCCTGAAGTTATTACAGGAGTAGGGGTTTATTTCTATTCTATTTTACTGTTGATTGTTCTAGCATTTCTCTACTGGGACATGTGTTTTTTAGGGGATGCAGGTGGGACATAGTAACAGAAGTGGGGTGTGAGACACTGAATTACTGATTTTAGTAGAGGTCTGATCAAAAGTTAAAATAAAGTACATGTTTTGGCCTTTCTGAATGTTTCTGGGTCCTGTGCTTGCAATGATTTTTGCTGTCTGTGTATTTTAAATGTTTGTGCCATGCTCAGTAGTTCTGTGGTTTTGTACCAGATGTCTGTATTAAGATGTTTCAGGGTGCTTGTATGCCTCTTCACCAGTCCTACTTTTACTGTCCCCTTCATGTCCCCCAAAAATATTTTTCAGGCCTAACTAAAATTCCAGTGCCTTCTCCAGTGTTGAGGTTTTCCTTCTCTGCAAAGTAAAAGTAACATGAACACTTTAATTTGGAACACGGCAGGTTTTGTTGGTTTAGTGGACAGACAAAAATACATGGCTCACACTCAGAATTTATACATTAAACTTTTGTGTGTAGGCTGTGTCACAAATAAATGTATGCGCCTTGCATGACAATGCTGAAATTGTACTACGCTGCTTCAACATAACAGCTCTTTTGAAAACCAGTGAAGAGGTGAAGCAAGTCGGTTGGTGTGAGCAGGAATATATATACATACTGGTTTACTGTCGTGAATGTATCATTGCAAACATGTATGAGAATAAACATTTTAAACACCATTGTATTTACTGAATCAAACTAGTGTGGCAATATTGTTTTGTCATTGTATGAGCAAAGTCCAGAAGTATATATTTGCTTGGTGTTTGTCCCAAATGTCACCCTGTTCCCTAGGGCCCTACTCTCAGACTGTCATCAGGTTACAGCCTCCGGTCTTAACCTTTTTGAAAATCAAGAGATGAGAGAAATATACCTTAAGACATAAGCACAACATTCACACAACCGCTACTAATACTATGCAAGGTAATGTGTATATAGTTTTCCATTTCGGACACATCCTTGGACTCCTTTAGCACTGAGACATAGGGCTGAAGGTCACACTGGTTCAATCATCAACAAAAGCCAAGGCCGTGAGTTGACCTCCCATTCTTTGGATCTTGAATTCCATATAGGTGAGACAGACTGGCTTGTTGTCATATTATACTCTTGAATGGCTGCTGTGGAAATAAGATTGTAGAGTACAAATACAGCAGAGAAAATAGATGAGTTTGTGACAGATACCATCTGTTGTTGGATAGCTACAGGGCCAGCTCCAGGCATACCTGACAAGCGGTTGCTTAGGGGGCCCCGGACCAATTCATAAAAAAATGCAGTTGTCACTCAGGGTCTCAATTTACCATTGAGAGTTAGAGTCGTAGAATAAACCATGTGTAATTTGGTTGTGCATCAGCAGTTTCTCTGTCAGTCACTGATAGTGCGGATCGATTAGTGCTTTTTGAGATTGGTTTGGATTCGGTTTGATTCTTAAAATTATCATGGTTTTCAATGTTTTATTTGACATTAAATGCGTTATCACATTACAATTATTTAAGAATTTAATGAAGTTTCAAAGCCAAAAATATTGAACATTCAACTGCCAAAACATTGAAAATATTCCATTGTCTCTGCAGGTCCACATTAGGTAGACATCAATAGGAAATGACTATGAATAAAAATATTTGTATATTACTTAGTTTTTATTATATTACTATATTTTTTTATTCTCTTAAGACATCTTTTCATTACTACTCAGGCAGTTGCAGCCAGCCAGTCAGACAGACCATCCCAATGTTATCTACACTGAACAAAAATATAAATTCAAAATTTTGGCTACACATTTGTTTACATCCCTGTTAGTGAGCATTTCTCCTTTGCCAAGATAATCCATCCACCTAACAGGTGTGGCATATCAAGAAGCTGATTCAACAGCATGCTCATTACACAGCTGAACCTTGTGCTGGGGACAATAATAGGTCATTCTAAAATGTGCAGTTTTGTCACAACACAATGCCACAGATGTATCAAGCTTTGAGGGAAAATGCAATTGGCATGCTGACTGCAGGACTGTTTACCTGAGCTGTTGCCAGAGAAGTGAATGTCCATTTCTCTATCATAAGCCTCCTCCAACATCGTTTTAGAGAATTTGGCAGTATGTGCAACCGGAGTCACAACCGCAGACCACGTGAAACCACACCACCCCAGGACCTCTACATTCGGCTTCTTCACCTGCGGGATCATCTGTGACCAGCCACCGGGACAGTTGAAACTGAGGAGTATTTCGGTCTGTAATAAAGCCCTTTTGTGGGGAAAAACATTCTGGTTGGTTGGGCCTGGTTCCCCAGTAGGTGGATTGATTTCCTTATATGAACTGTATCTCAGTAAAATTGTTGAAATTGTTGCATATTGCGTTTATATTTTTGTTCATTATATGTTCTAGCCACACTGTACTGTCATTAGTCATCCTGTTTCACTAGCTTGCCTAAGTATGCTGCAGAGCTGTCTTACAAAATAATTTTACTAGTTCTTCCAAGTAGATACGGCATACTTTCACAAACTGTCTCTGTCCCTCTCGTCATTGTGTTGTGTACAATCATCTCATGTGGTCTAAACTAATGTAGCAGGCATAAGTGTATCCGTCCAGAGATCTGTATATAATGATGAGATGATCATGTCTCCGCCCTAACAATGGGAGTTGTTGTCCCAAAGAAAAGCACTGATTTTATATTGGACATATTTGGGTGAAAGTGCCTTTTCTTTTTTTTGTTTAATAATCAGCACTGCTAAAACTAAAATGCTTTGTTTACAAGGTGGGGGGGGGGGTCCCCCACCAAATCTCCTTTAGGGCCCCCAAAAGGATAGGGCCGGCCCTGAAAGGATTACCATACATAGGGACTGCAATTTTCCACAAATGGAAAATATTCTGCCATTTTACATATGTGTAGGCTTGCACTTACATCAAGCATACAACATACAATGTATCATATTATGATGAAAATGTTATGAAAAACACCGTTATTTGTAAATTGCAGGGCTCTCATATTTATTTTTTGCCATTTGAGGACACATGCAAACCGCCTCATGTTTACATAATCTCGGATTTTTCACCCCAGTAATCCTGTTACGTAAAAAATGGAACGCTTTCACCTCTCGCGCGATTTCAACCCAGCGCAGTGTAGGAGTTCCAGCAGCAGAGAAGGGGAGAGGTAGGGACGTTGGGTGAGTTTGTAAACATTTGAGTTGCTCGTGTTCAGATATCAATATTTTACCCAATAGCTTTTGTCGGGGAACAGGTGTATTGACCGTCTTTCACATTTGCCTTCCCCATCCTGAAATACTTATTTGACGCGCCTCGAATTGTCAGTGCTTTAACGTTAGCCTAGCCAGCTAACATAACGTTAGCTAGCTAACTAGCCTGTGTGTTCTGTACAATACCATCTGGCAAGGCGTTAGCTAGCAAGTTTTTAGCTGAAAAAAGGGGAAGGTAAATAAAGCTAACTAATTTAACAAAGAGACCACCAAGAAGCCCTTTTGATTCGCTCAGCCGTTAATGCCAATGTGGTTGGTCTGCTGTAACCTTACTGCCTGTACCAAAACATCTCATGTGATGATGATGATGATGGCCTGTCAGATATTGCATAGTGAAGTCCATTCTTCGTCCTGTCTGACATTATGTTGCTAGCTAGCTATATCTAACTTGACGTGCTGTTGTGATCATTGGCCCATAGTTAGCCATCGTGCCCCTTGTTAGCTAACTAACTAGTTAGCAGAGTCTGTTAGGTAGTTGAGACCATATACACATTAAAACCAGGGTTGAGACAGTCGACAACCGTTTACTCCAAACTGAAAACGTTTTGCAACGAAAACGAGTTTATATTGGAAAATATTCCGCTTGGTTCCTCCCGGTTTAGTTACGTTTGCTCGATATGGTTCTTAAATGGTTTCCGTTGCAAGACGTAATGAATTCACCCCATGTGAACTGCGCTGTTTGTTAATATAATAATATAATATATGCCATTTAGCAGACGCTTTTATCCAAAGCGACTTACAGTTGACAGTCAGCAGAGAGGAGGCCATTTAGCTAGGACAATAACGTTAGTAACTTAAATACGTATTTTACTATTCAAAAACACTAACTAGTTAAGACTATCACATTTTGACTTGCCAGCTGGCACATATGTTTAATAACGTTTTGTCATTAAGAAAATTGTTCATGTCAGCATTAATATATTTGCTTGATACTAACGTTATCATTTTTCGTTTTTCTTCATTGTAGTGTTAACAAGGTGCTTTAGTTGGAAATATTGAACATGTAGGAAATCCTTATGAATATCTATTTGTTAATCATAATGTATTAGCCAATACAGCCTGTTTTTATTTTTTAATCTACCAAGATTTTAGAGGCAGAGACAAAATAACACTTTCATTCTCTTCCTCTCCCATACCTTTTCATTGCAGGCTCTTTGTGTGAGATGGGGGACGATCGACCTTTTGTGTGCACCGCCCCAGGCTGTGGACAGGTAGGGTCTAATTTACCCTCCTTTTCTCTTCATCCTTCACTCTTTTTTCCCACTCTCCCTCTTGTCTTTACAGATCTCGGATTTTTAGGAGCCATCAGATTACTTTCACCAGTGTCTTGCATTTTCTTTGTGTACAGAGATTTACCAATGAAGACCATCTATCAGTCCATAAACATAAGCATGAGATGACCCTAAAATTTGGTCCTGCCAGAACTGACTCCGTCATCATCGCAGGTGCTTACCTTTACTATTCCTAGAATTTCTCAATTTGACTGTATGAGAAAATTATGAGAGAAACATTTTTGCCTAGCTATCAAACCAACACCACCCTGTGTGGACAGATGAGTAATCTCTGTTGTTGACAGAGGGGATTTACCTGTACTATGAAGCCTCTAAACCAGTGTCTCCTCTTTCTCTCTACCACCAGACCAGACCCCCACGCCCACCCGCTTCCTGAAGAACTGTGAGGAGGTGGGTCTGTTCAATGAGCTGGCCAGCTCCTTCGAACAGGAGTTCCGGAAGGCCCATGAGGACGACCAGAGGAACAAAAACCCGGTGAGGGTGAGGACGGTGGAGGGGATAGGATGGGTTTGGTTTTTAAACATGGGTAGTTTGACCAATTTATTAATGTTGTGTCTGATTGTTGGTCCCCACACAGCTCCCCACCCCTCATCTTCTGGCACCACCCTTACAGACCCTGTCTGGGGTGAAGGAGGAGGATGAGGGGCCTCTGGAGGTTGACTCCTCCCCGCCAGGCAGTCCTGACTCCACCTCCAGCATGTCGGACAGTAGCAAGGAGCCAATGGGGAGAGGAAAAGTATGTCCTGGGGGCGGGGCGATCAGGTTGTATGGTTGAACAGACGAATCGATGTGTGTTCTTTCCTTTTGTCAAGTTTGCATGGTAATATATAATAATATAATAATAATAATAATGGTAACTTGGGTGAAAGAGAGAGAGAGAGTAAGGAACAGTGGTGGCCAGAGAGTAAAGTAATCACTTAACTATGAGGCAAGTAAAGATGTCAGCAAAAAGTAGTGGGTGTCTTAGTGGGTTCAGCTCAGCGGCCTGTAGTGTTCAACTCCCACCTGGGTTTCTCTGACTGGATGTGATGTGTGTTGACAGGAGACTCTTCCTCCTCCACGGCCAGTGTTGAGCTCCACCCCCACGCCAACCATTGTACGGCCTGGGTCCCTCCCCATTCACCTTGGTTACGACCCCCTGCACCCGACACTGCCGTCGCCGACTTCTGTCATCACACAAACCCCACCCTCCAACAGACAACTGGGGTTAGTCTAATCTACCAACATCTGTCTATATTTGTATTCTCTCTTGTCTATTTCATTTATACCAATCTCCTGTTCTCAGCTCTCCGACAGGCTCCTTCCCACTGGTAATGCATCTCCCCAACGGACAGACGGTCCCTCTCCTCCCCAGCCCAAATATGACCTCAGTCATATCTGTGAGAATCAATCACATTTATTTATAATGCCTTTTTACATCTTCAGTTTTAGTGAAAGTAGTAGATGTGTAATTAACAATAACAGACTTGATAATGGCAGATATTGGTAAGTGTTATTTTTTCCTCATATTTAGTCTCTTCTTGTGTAATGTGTAGCTGGCGAGGCCATTTAATATGGTGCCCAACATCCCTGGGATTCCAGGCCCTCCGATTGGTGGGACCAGCAGCGGCTCCTCCTCCCCATCTGGGTATAGTCTACACTCGGAGGCCAAGATGGTGAGAGGCGCATGCACTGGCGGACACACACTACACACCACACACAAAGTTAAGGACCAAATAACAGTGGGCCTACCCGTGGCAGTGGTAGGCAAAGGGAGGCAATGTTACCAGTAACTGTTAATTACCAAAATAACTTGTAGTTTTGCAACCCTAGGAAGTCATGTTGTTGACATCTGTATGGCATTTCTGTGTGTCCATCCCTCTCTGTAGAGGCTGAAGGCGGCGCTGACCCTGCAACAGCATGGCCCGGGGGGCTCAGAACGGGACTGGAGGGGGCACAGGGGGGGTGGGAGAGGGCACAGGGGGGGTGGGAGGGGGGGCCAGGGTCCAGCCCCGCTGTCCCCCAGAGACATGAGCAGAGCCAGCAGCCCTCGCAGCATTCTGACACCCCCTCACCTGCACAGCCACAGGTAAAACACATACACACTTATTCAGTACCTAAGAGTCAGGTGGAATCTGCTAGAGGCAGGGTGGCCTTTATCTCCAGAAATGATAAAAATGCTGGAAAGAACACTGAACAAACTAAAAGCTGCTACAAACCATGTTTTGTAGATTAAATATGCTGGCAACTCTATAAAAGTATTGATAAGAGAACTTCTCTGCAGGTTCCGTCTGACCCTATATATTTGGTAATGCATTATCTCATGTCGCTTGCATGAATTTGCGTACATTTTGTGCACAAACAGTGAATACAAAAATGCACAGGCACACTCATGCATATATGATTTACATATACTCACACAGCAAACCAGCAGTGGCTCCTCCTCTCCATTTGGGTATAGTCTACATTCAGAGGACATGATGGTGAGAGGCGTATACACGGGCACACTTTGAAATACACATTCAAATGCACTTTTACACTCACACACAAGCTCACACTCACACATTTTCTCTCTCTATCTCTCTCTCATACACACACTCATGCACACATACCTAGTCCAAGGTGTATAACACACTCCCCGTCCTCCCCAGGTATCCCCGGCCCAGCCCACCGGGGGTAGGAGGCGGCGGGGTGCGGAGGCCGACCCAGATGAGAGAAGGCAGCGCTTCCTGGAGAGGAACAGGGCGGCGGCATCTCGCTGCCGACAGAAACGCAAGGTTTGGGTTGGCTCACTGGAAAGGAAGGCAGAGGACCTGGCTACCATGAACGTCTCTTTGACCGTGAGTCTACTGCACTATGACTGTAACTGGACCTAGACTGTAACTGTCTATTAGAGTCAGTTACAATCAACCATAAAAGGCAATATATAACTTTTTGGGCGACCTGACCAAATTCACATTGACATCTATAACTCACATTTCTTTCTCGTTGAAAGCAAGTCTAAGAAGCGGCAGATCTGTTCTATGTGGTTTATTTCTATGCTTCCCATTCTTATATTTTGGTTTTGTCTTCCTTTTGGTTTTGTACACCAGTTGAAAATGCAATATATTTGGTTATGGAAAATATATTTCACAGTGTTTTTAGATGGTACAATGATTCTCTACACTATACTTCCTTGTTTTGGTAACTATTATAATTTTAGCAACCAGGAAATGGCAAAGTGATTTCTGCATAGTGCATCTTTAAAACCATGAACCCGTCGAAGCCCTAATATGATTCTTGTGCCCATGGGGTTTTGGTGTATGATTGTCAGTGGTTGAGAAGACAAATGTTGTGTGTACATTGTCTTGTGTGTTCATGCCTATATGGGGTGTTCTGTTTCTATCAGAATGAAGTGGGTCTGCTGAGGAACGAGGTGACACAACTGAAACAGCTGCTACTGGCCCACAAAGACTGCCCTGTCACTGCCATGCAGAAGGCGGCTGCCTACTTAGGTAATTAAGACAACATACACTACATGACCAAAAGTATGTGGACACCAACTCGTCGAGCATCTCATTCCTAAATCATTGGCACTAATATTGAGTTGGTCCGCCTTTTGCTGCTATAACAGCCTCCACTCTTCTGGGAAGGCTTTCTACTAGGTGTTGGAATATTGCTGTGGGGACTTTGCTTCCATTCAGCCTCGAGCATTAGTGAGGTCAGGCACTGATGTTGGGCGATTAGGCTTGGCTCGCAGTCGGTGTTCCAATTCACCCCAAAGGTGTTTGATGAAGTTGAGGTCAGGCCAGTCAAGTTCTTACACACCAATCTCAACAAACCATTTCTGTATGGACTCGCTTTGTGGACTTTGGGCGTTGTCATGCTGAAACAGGAAAGGGTCTCCCCCAAACTGTTGCTAGCTGGAAGCACAGAATCGTCTAGAATGTCATTGAATGCTGTAGCGTTGAGATTTCCCTTCAGCCCTAGACCATTATTCTTCTTTTACCAAACTTTACAGTTAGCACTATTCATTGGGGCACGTTCTCCTGGCATCCGCCAAAACCAGATTTGTCTGTCGGACTGCCAGATGGTGAAGCGTGATTCATCACTCCAGAGAATGCGTTTCCACTGCTCCAGAGTCCAATGGTGGCGAGCTTTACACGACTCCAGCCGACGCTTGGCATTGCACATGGTGATCTTAGGCTTGTGTACGGCTGCTTGGCTATGGAAACCTATTTCATGAAGCTCCCGACGAACAGTTATTGTGCTGACGTTGCTTCCAGAGACAGTTTGGAACTTGGCAGTGAGCGGTGCAATCGAGGACGGACAATTTTTACGCGCTTCAGTACTCGGCGGTCCCGTTCTGTGAGCTTGTGTGGCCTACCACTTTGCGGTTGAGCCGTTGTTGCTCCTAAATGTTTCCACTTCACAATAACAGCACTTACAGTTGACTGGGGCAGCTCTGGCAGAAATTTGACGAACTGACTTGTTGGAAAGGTGGCGTCCTATGACCGTGCCACGTTGAAAGGCACTGGGCTCTTCATTAAGGCCATTCTACTGCCATTGTTTGTCTACGGAGAGTGCATGGCTGTGTGTTCGATTTTATACACTTGTCAGCAACGGGTGTGGCTGAAATAGCCAAATCCACTAATTTGAAGTATGTCCACATACTTTTGTGTATATATAGTATACATGAATCAACTATCAATCACACAAGTCTGTCATTCACTCCATCTGTTTGATTTTTAATTTAGCCTCATTTATCTGTTCCCAATCAACTTGTACATCCATTCACCTACCTACCGATCCAACTCATCCATCTAATCTATTGCTTGCCTGTCACCTCTCTTTAAGGGTGAATGTTTCTCTCTCTCTCTCTGTAGCTGCAGGAGGAGAGGAGAGCTCCAGGGATCCCCCCTCCGAGCCTACGGGCTCCACAGCCTTGGCCATCCAGCACGGGCCTTCGGCCCCTGTCCCCAGCCCTGGTGCCATCACCGTCAACGGGCTGAGCGTATGCGCGGCTGAGGCAGTGGCCATGTCGGTCCTGGCCGGGATGGGGGCGGCCCACCAGGGAGGGGTCCTCATGGCGCCACAGCCTCAGCCCGCCCCCAGATGATGCGCAGGGAGCCAATAAGAACATTAGAAGGCCGGACTGGTACAATTATGTGAGCGATTGAAAGGGACCTGATTTGAAATCTGAAATCCCACCAGTTGTTAATAGAAGGGGGGGTGAGAAGTACTGTCTCCAACCTATGCTCAGACCTTGGATACAGTGGCAGCCAGGAAAGGATGTTGGGAGTTGACATCCTGTCAAAGCCACACAAACCCCCCCACCCTACCCCCCAAACACACACACACACTCGCTCACAGCCAATGATAATCACTGAACGAGTCGTCCCGCCCCTTTTCTGATGAATCCCTGCTTGGAAGCACTGTCATTGCGTATGTACATACTCTCACCCCGTGAAATACACACACTCGATCACTGAATGTAGTGTGTTTTTGTCTATTTGCAACTCTCCCCTGTCTACAGTGTAAATCTCTCCTTACATATTTATCTTCTTCATGCAGCTGTTAATCCATGGGGAAACTATTTTTAGGGCTGAATAAGCGTGAGATATTGTTTTCCCTTTGTCATGGAGTGAGCCAAAGTATGAGTATATTCAATGTCTGGCCTTTAAAAAAATTTGTATTATTATTGTTTTTTTAAAATAGGAATTCTGCATTCTGACAATGTGTATGAAACCCCTTATTGACTGCATGGATATTAGAGGAGACTGATGAAGACCACTGTCTGTGTGCTGGTGTCTGCTCATATTATTGCTGGTTTTTATCATACTGCTTTTCTCTCCCACTTTTTAAAGTGATATCAAATGACTGATGCAAACATTGACAATGTCCTAATATAACACTTGAAATGGTTAGGTTTTAGATTATACTTTATGTAGTAATCAACAAACTTTTCATTAGATTTATAAATCATTTACCCAGGCTAAGTTGAGGAGAAAGTAGTGCAATATATTTTTTATATTCAAAACAAATATTAATGTTCCTGCATTTAGCTAAAACGTGTGTAGTGAATACAGGGGTAGAATGGTTTGTTCTAATTCAATGAAAACCAATTACATTCTAAATGATAAGAGAAAATGTAAACCTACAACATATTCTTGAATGCAAATCTCGATTAGGGGACGTCTAAGAAAAAATGTAAACCTACGACATATTCTTGAATGCAAATCTCCATTAGGGGACGTCTATATGAAGATCATGTCCTACTCTCGGGTGCTTTCCAACATTTAAAAAAACTATACTGTCTTTTGGAGTATATCACTTTTGTAAGACACATCACTGAAATATTTGTTATGAAATGTCATTGAGTGATGTCTTTTTTTTCTCTTCACATTTTGTGTTGAATACCTTGTTTGTTTAATCTTTTTTTAACATGTCAATGCTCTATTCATAATTTTGTTATTGCTGTAACTGAACCCTGCGTCACGTTACCTTTCCCCTCGTGTTCTGTCAAGAGGATGGATATGTCTGTCTTCAACAGTGAACCCAGGGTGTAACCTCCCACAAACTATTATGGAATTTGTCTCCAATCCGTCGACAGGGTGTTTTTGCCCAAAATAATTACACCTCAAGGCGGGGGAAATTTAACTTGTGTATAGTCTCAACTAATAAAAGATCTCCGGCAAAATAAATAAGTTACTGGCAACAAGGGGTTTAGGTTAATCTTTTTCATGCTTAGTATCTAAGTGCCTATCCCCTTGGTATAGAGCTCCATGACAGTAGGAGCAGAAGCTGTCTGATGTGCTCAGGGATTAGGGTGGGCTGGTGGCATACGTGTACACAACAAGCACAGGAAACGAGAAGGCTTCTGTATGCCAGAGAGCGAGCTAGACCCTGCGTGTGACTGTGTATAGAGCGTAAGGGGAGAATCCTAACTTCCACTAAATGTATTTTTCACTAAGTCTCCCACTGACATGAATGCATGACTAAGTGAAAATTGACTTGTGGAATTTAGAATTAGCCTCTAAAATTGTGTTCCAGACATTTGTGTGATGTTAGTATGTTCATCTTGTCATGAAATTGCAATAGTTGACTGACCGATATTATGGACCATAGTTTCATAAACAGTAGCCCAGTGTGTGTTCAGTCAGTGATGTGTGAAATGCTCATAAACATTCATTTTCCATACAGCAGGATTCACCAACTGGTGGGCCGAATTTGAAATGTGGTTGGTTTTATTTGGCCCCCAAAGTTTTTTTGATTGTTCATAGTCTGACATAAAAGACTGTAAAAACACCAGGAAATCAGCTCCAGTGATTTTAATTTAAGAAATCTGTTCCCACGCATAATGATTGTATACAAATGTAAGCAATGTTTGAAATGATTGTCAAACATTATTTGGGTTTATTGCTGGCAATTTGCAGTCTACAAATGATTTGTAATTATGTTCCGGCCCCTCACCAACCGCTCAAGAAAATATAGTTGATGGCTGAATCTAGTTGATGATCCCTGCCATACAGTAACGCCAGGGGGAGCAGGCAGTCTATTGATTGATTTCATGCTCCAGTCACAACCATTAACATCAGACATGGTCATGTGACAGATTCCTTTGGTGAGTTGTTCATTGCTCACAGTTATGGCGGTGTTAGGGAGTCGAAAGGATGGAGTACTGTCTTGATTTTTGCTTTTCTCGTTGATTCAGGAACTTGTCACCACTTTTAATTTGTAAACATTCTACGTTTTATTCCTGCAACGATGGCGGACCGAGGCGTGGATATGTTGGCACTACCGAAAGAGGTCAAGGACCAATTGGCGGAGTTGGATTTGGAACTGTCCGAAGGTAAGGATTTTAGACGGGGGAAAGAGAAATAGGTGTTGTGTCCCGTAAACGCTCCTACGTGTGTGTCCCAGATAAAAACAACAACAATCACCCGTCCGCTGTCAGTGGTGAGAACTGCAGTCTATAGCCGGGCAAGCACGACACCCTCCCCCTGCAATGTTGCCGCGGAGGATAAAAACACTGACCTATTTCCATTTGATTAGCTACTATAGTTAATGTAATCAAAATACCATCGTTATTATTTTCGCCTAGTGTTGGCATAGTTTTTTTGAGAAATGAGGATATAGAGCGATTACTATTTTATTGGATAAGGCTTTTGATGTATTAACTGTATGATACTATGTATAGCTTATGACTGGATTTAAAAAAATAAGTTTATTTGTTTATTTATACTTTACATAATACTTACCATAGCTCTCAACATTTAACACAATCTTCCAATTTGCTTTGCAGAGTCAGTGCATTTTTCTCTAGTAACTAGGATAAAAACTGCCTTCATGTAATTTACAGTTTAAAAAAGGAGATCATAGAGGTTTTCCTCTTGTCAGAAATTAGGTCAATGCTCTCTTCCTCATCACATAGTTATTGTGTCTGTTTCTCAAGCGATAGTACTGTTGAAATTATGCTGCACGTTCTATAGACCTTCAAGGCTGTCGACTGCTAAACTCTCTTGTTAATGTGGGAATTCAGCGTTTGCCTTGTTTTGACTAAAAATAATAAATAAATAATATGGTGTTATGCAAGTCTTCTCCTTGGTGGGTGAATCACAGTATTGCTAGATCTGTGCCATGCGGTTCAAAGCACCCCGGGGTGCATGAGTAATGTAATGTTTCAGTTTTGCAGAGGAAGGAGAGAACGTATGTGATGGAAAAGTAGAGTTACCATTGGTGACTGACTTACTGAAGTCAATTCTCTCCCTGAACCTGCTCCCCTGTCCCCACTGTGTGAACATTGAATAATTAGTACAGTTTCACACTGTGCCTATTGAGCTCTTCACAGCTTACCGCTGAAACGCATGACTCCATGGAGTCATCATGGATTCCGACTGTCCAGGTCTCACCCAGACCCAGTTGGATGATTGAAACTGAAACAGGAGGCCAGGTGTGGAGAAACATTTTCAGTCATTTTCCAAGGCCTCCATACTATTCTGCCATCACCAGACCTTTGGCCGTGGGTCCTGGCACTTTGGGATTTTCCATCAAATCTGCTGAGTATAATTTCAAAATGTGTTTTATTTGATACTAAAAAAGTTACTTTTGTCACTACTCACCTGTAATAATCATTCAAGAGTTGCTTTCTGAAATGTCTCAATGTGAGGACAATAGCCTAACAAGAGAATCATAGTAGAATCAAATGCACATCATCAAACACAGCCCCCCTGGGATACAGCCACAAAGATGGCCTCTCAGTGGTTACAAACTAATCAAAACAACTCCCTCAAAACAACATGGTCTCAGAGCATTTCGTATGAGTCTGTATGTAAATCCGAGACACTCCATTTAGTAGTATATGTTACGTTTCGTATGGGATCTATTCATTTGTGGATGTCCATCATCCATTTCGTACGATGTGTTACGAATTGCAGTTCGTACGATGTGTTCCGAAAGGCAATTTGCACGATATGTTACGAATGACAAAATGTACAATACTAATTCCAATGTGTTGTGACTAACGTTAGCTAAGTAGCTAACATTAATGTTAGCTAGCTCTAGGGGTTAGGGTTAACTAACATGCTAAGTAATTGCAAAGTAGCTAAAAAATAGTAAGTAGTTTCTAATGATCTAAAATGCTAAAGTTCTCCGTGATGAGATCCAAACACGCAACCTTTTGGCTGCTTGACGTCCATGTTATAGGCCAACCCATTCACCCCGACCAACCACCCTCCTTCTGCTTTTGCCTTAAGTAACCTATCTTATGTAACATATCATACTCATTTGAGTGTCCCAGATTTACGTTTACTATGTTGCGTCTAGCTGTTACAGAGACCAGTCTGCTCAAAAAGACGCGTGAAATCTATTTTTACATTGATCAAATCAATTAGATTGGGCTGTTTTAATATGTCACAGGGCACTTCTGAAAAAGTCTGAGTGATGGAGGAGCCTTAATTCACTGTTACAAATGGTGGGTGAACTCACTTCTACTTGTGGTCTCGTTTAATAATAGACAGCAATTAACAGTTTGGTAAGTGACAGTTCGGAGTAGTGCTGCTCTCCTTAGGATCACACACACAGATGGAGAGAGAGAAAACAGACAGGAGTTCCTATCTATTAATAATAATGGCATGGTATATAAACAGATGTACTGCATAAACAGACTGTCTCTAGTTTTCTGCTGTGTGTGCAAATCGAGTGTCGTTGTGTGGCACTGGTTTTATTTTATTTTTATTGAAAGTTTTTTTTTTTTTGCTTTAGTGACTGAAGAGCTCAGCAGTAGTAGGCCTATACAACTCTACTACTCAACTGTAAATGCCAGCTTGCTGTATGCTTATTTGTCTGTTGTCCTCTGACATTTAGAGCAGTAGTTAACTACCCTTGTTAAGACCTACCAGCTCCTCGTGTAGGCCTATCACTTGACAATCTCTGTAGTTACATTAACAGACAGTGTAGGCTTATTAAAATGTAGCCTAGATACATGTTTATTAGGATACATTGTACTTTGAGTGATGAGTGTTTGAAATGGGCTGTTGTTGTGGTCTTATGGCTCAAGTTTGAGGTGTTTGTTTATTCCCGCCCATCAGCCCTGTAGCTCTCAGCTAGTCCACTGACTCCTCACACACATAATCCATTTTGAGCCCCAGCAGCACTTAACACCCAACGATTGATTCACCACAAAGAGAAGCCTGTCTCATTATTCCAGCCACACTGAGCTATGACCAGATGGCCAGACCGGAGTAGCCATGTTTGTAGTTCCATCAGCCTGCTGGTGGTTGTAGTTTAACTGTAGCTAGTATCATACAGTACATGAATTGGATCAGTTGAGACTGGAGTCAGTAAAGGCTTCAGTAGCACAACAACTCAATAGAAACTCAAAACCCCCAGTGCGTCCACCATTCATCTGAAAGTCTCTGTCACAGTGGCGAACAACAGTCTTTTTATTGGATTTTTCCTCCACCTTTATTTAACCAGGTAGGCCAGTTGAGAACACGTTTTCATGTACAACTGTGACCTGGCCAAGATAAAGCAAAGCAGTGCAACACAAACAACACAGTTACACATGGGATAAACAAACGTACAGTCAATAACACAATAGAAAAAAAAATATCAAAGCTGTTGCTGTAAACACAGCCTACTCTCTACTATCTATCTTTAGGGAAGTACTTTATCAGTATTATGCACCAAAACACATCATCTATTTTAATGGACTGCCAGTACATTTCCATTTATATGGAGTAGTAGCAGTCTATCCGGAGTCTTCTTAATGTTTCTCATGCATATCCTTTACATTTCTAACAATCAGCCCATTGTTGTCACTTTGTCCCAAAGACGGGACTCCCATGGCAACAAATATAGGAAATATGCACCATTGCAGTGGTGGTGGATTATGTGCGTGTTTGTGCGCGCGTGTGCGTGCATGTGCGTATTAAAGGGATACTTCGCAGATACCTATAGACGTTCAGTTATTGCTCTAACGCTAGTTAGCATTGGCTTGCGAAACTACATCTTACTTCCTTTACACTGGACACAGAGACATGAAAATTATATTCATCTGACACTGGGAAGTATATAAAGGGCCTCATTGCCAAAATCCTGAATTATCCCTTTAAGGTCTCCCGTACACCCAGCTCTAACCCCGGTGACTGTGGGGACACAATGGTAGCCATTGAGAGGATCAAAGCCATGCTGGCTGGAATTCAAAATGCTCAACCACAACCCTTTATGTGTTTTAAGCTGCTAAAATGAACTGTATGTGTGTGTGAAAGTAAGCTAGCTGTACAGCTACTGTAAATATGACTACTTCACACACACACAATGTGTGCCCCTTTGCCTGGTTTTTGTGTCTCCTGCCTTGTCTCCAAGGTCTGTGTGTATAGTGTGGTGTAATGCTCTGATAAGAGCTGAGTGAATAGGATTCCCTTTGCTTTGAGCCCTGTCTCAGTGTGGACTATAGTGACTTGTGAGTGTTTGTCCAGTCGTGTGTTTGTGTGTGTGTACTGTCTGTTGATGTGGGGAGGAGAGGCAGCTTTTTCAGCACAGCAGCCTGTTCAGTGCTGAGTGGAGAAGGGGAGAAAAAGAGAGAGAGACAGTTGGGGGAGAGAGAAAGAGAGATTACGGTCGTGTCTGCGTCTCCCAATCTAGGTCACAGAGCATCAGGAGGCAACACGCCTGGCTCATTTAGCCCTCGGAGTCACAGTGGGCCAGTACTGCTGCTGGGGATCTCTCTATCTCGCTCACTCTCTCTGTTGCTTACATTCTCGGACACTCATTCTTCTATCCCTCACTCATCCTCTCTCCCTCTCTCTGACGCTCGGTCGCTTGTTTTCTATCTCGCTTAACCCTCTCTCTCCCACTGTCTATCCATGGCTCTGTCGCTCATTCCCTCTCTCTCTGTCTATCTCTACATCTGATTTGCTTTCTCTATGGCTCTCTCCTTTCTCAGCCTTTCTCTCCTTCCTACCCTTGCACTTCATCACCATAAACAAGGCAGTGTAGAATGGGGACTATGTGTATGTGTATGTTGGGGATTGTAGCCAAAATGTAGCTTCTGCGTCAGTGTCCTCACAGTGTTTTGGCCACAGATACACACAGGGCAGGGAGATGCTTCAGCCTATCCATTGAAAAGCTCATTTAACTGTAACTGGGGGGCTGTACACTGATCTCCGACCATAGTTAAAGGTCAGTAATGACCAATGGAGAAGGAAGCACAGATTCAGTGTGTGGCACATATTGTAGAAAAACAGTCTGATATTGGCAGAGCGATCTGGAGAAATGTCCAGAGAAGTTCTCCATTTTGGAAATGAAGCATTTGTGTTACATAATAGAATGCACCTCACGCTCAACACTCTCTCTCGCTCTCTCTCTCTCAGAGAGTTCCTCTCTGTCCAGTGTCTGTGTTATTTTGCCCATCTTTATCTTTTATTTTTATTGGCCAGTCTGAGATATGTCTTTTTCTTTGTAACTCTGCCAGGAAGGCCAGCATCCCAGAGTCGCCTCTTCACTGTTGACGTTGAGACTGGTGTTTTGCGGGTACTTTTTAATGAAGCTGCCAGTTGAGGACTTGAGACGTCTGTTTCTCAAACTAGACACTAATGTAATTTTCCTCTTGCTCAGTTGTGCACCGGGGCCTCCCACTCCTCTTTCTATTCTGGTTAGAGCCAGCTGATCTGCGAAGGTAGTAGGGCACAGCATTGTACGAGATCTTCAGTTTCTTGGCAATTTCTCGCATTGAATAGCCTTCATTTCTCAGAACAAGAATAGACTGATGAGTTTCAGAAGAAAGGTCTTTGTTTCTAGCCATTTTGAGCCTGTAATCAAACCCACAAATGCTGATGCTCCACATACTCAACTAATCTAAAGAAGGCCAGTTTTATTGCTTATTTAATCAGAACAACAGTTTTCAGCTGTGCTAACATAATTGCAAAAGGATTTTCTAATCAATTAGCCTTTTAAAATGATAAACTTGGATTAGCTAACACAACGTGCCATTGGAACACAGGAGTGATGGTTGCTAATATTGGGGCTCTGTATGCCTATGTAGATATTCCATTAAAAATCTGCCATTTCCAGATACAATAATCATTTACAACATTAACAATGTCTACACTTTATTTCTGATAAATCTGATGTTATTTTAATGGACAACAAATGTGCTTTTCTTTAAAAAAGGGCATTTCTACGTGACCCCAAACTTTTGAATATAGTGTAATTTTGCTCTTTCTTTAACCATCTTACATATAAAATATTACTTGTTCATCGAAAATTGTGAATAACTCACCACATGTTAATGAGAAGGGTGTGCTTGAAAGGATGCACATTACTCTACAATGTTGGGTTGTGTTGGAGAGGGTCTGTCTTAAATAATTTTCCACACACAGCCTGTGCCTATATTTAGTTTTCATGCTAGTGAGGGCCGAGAATTCACTCTCACATATGTATGTGCTTGCAAAGGGCACCAGTGTCTTAACAGCGCGATTTGCCCAAGGCAGGATACTCTGAGCGCAGCCCAAACCAGAAGTCTGTCAGTGGCTTCTGATTAAATTACATTTTCACAGAACTGCTTGTTGCAATTTCGATGAAGCTCTCTTGTTCAGATATTGGTAAGAGGACTGGAGGCAGGGCATGAAAGGGATAACGAATCCAGTTGTTTGTGTCATCCGTTTCGGGGAACTACCTGCGTACCCAACTCACTCAGGTGCTTCGCTATATCACATTCGACATTGTCCGTAAGTTTGAGTAAATTTGCACACAAAAAATCATACAATGATGGAAAGACCTGTGTGTTGTCCTTGTTAATGCAGACAGAGAGGAGCGCCAACTTCTTAATCATAGCCTACATTTTTTCCCGCACATTGAATTTATTTGCGGAGAGTCCCTGTAATCCTAGATTCAGATCATTCAGGTGAGAAAAAACATCACCCAAATAGGCCAGTCGTGTGGGAAACTTACCATCATCCAAGTGGTCAGACAAGTGAAAATTATGGTCAGTAAAGAAGACTTTAAAGTTGTCTCAATTTTAAAAAGTGTCAATATTTTGCCCCTTGATAACCAGTGCGCTTCTGTATGTTGTAAAAGCGTTACATGGTCGCTGCTCATATCATTGCATAGTGCAGAAAATACACGAGAGTTCAGGGGCCTTGCTTTAACAAAGTCAAGCTGTCAGACATTCCCTTGGGAGCAAGAGCCTCTCGGTGGATGCTGCAGTGTATCCAAGTAGCGTCAGGAGCAACTGCTTGCCCATGCGTTACCACTCCACTATGTCTCCCTGTCATGGCTTTTGCGCCATCAGTACAGATACCAACATGAGCAGCAGCTACAGTCAGTGGAATTCCTGTGAGAGAGCAATTGTTAATGTGATTGGATGTTCATTATTTGACAAGGCTACCTGTATTTGACATTGTGTTGTTATTTCGCTGAACACTAGATAGTTTAATCTAATTTTGCCTGTGAAACGAGGCTACTCGGGCGACAAATAAACCTCACCAAAATATAAATGGACTGTTTGAAAATGTGAAGACAAAAAAAATATATATGTGAATAACATTTTTATTTGGTGTACCCTTGACAGCATTGCACCCTATTTTGGGAATAGGCTATATTATATATATTTATTAGAAGTTATTTGCCCTAGCCATCATAGCAGCAAGATTTGTGAGTGTAATGTTTACTGTAAATGTTTTTTTGTTTATAATCTAATTCACTTGCTTTAGCAATGTAAACATATGTTTCCCATGCCAATAAAGCTCAGAGAGACAGACACAGAGAGAGACTGAGACAAATGACATTTTATTGGTCACATACACATGGTTAGCAGATGTTATTGCGAGTGTAGCGAAATGCTTGTGCTTGTAGTTCCGATAGCAATATCTAACAAGTAATCTAACAATTCCACAACAACTACCTAATACACACAAATCTAAGTAATGGGCTGGAATATGTACATATAAATATATGGATGAGCAATGACCGAGCGGCATAGGCAAGATGCAATAGATGGTATAAAATACAGTAATATATATATGGGATGAGTAATGCAAGATATGTAAACATCATTATTAAAGTGGCATTAATAAAGTGGCTTGTGATCTATTTATTAAAGTGTCCAATGCTTTCAAGTCTGTATGTAGGCAGCAGCCTCTCTGTGTTAGTGATTGCTGTTTAGCAGCCCGATGGCCTTGTGATAGAAGCTTTTTTTCAGTCTCTCGGTCCCAGCTTTGATGCACCTGTACTGACCTTGCCTTCTGGATGGTAGTGGGGTGAGCAGGTTGTTGTGCTTGATTATCATTTTGGCCTTCCTGTGACAGTGACAGCAAGTGCTGTAGGTGTCCTGGAGGGCAGGTAGTTTTCCCCTGGTGATGCGTTGTGCAGACTGCACCACCCTCTGGAGAGCCCTGCAGTTGTGTGTGGTGCAGTTGCCATACCAGGTGATGATACAGCCCAACAGGATGCTCTCAATTGTGCATCTGTAAAAGTTTGAGGGTTTTAGATGACAAGTCCAATTTCTTCAGCCTCCTGAGGTTGAAGAGGCGCTGTTGCGCTTTCTTCACCACTCTGTCTGTGTGGGTTGACCATTTCAGTTTGTCCGTGATGTGTACTCCAAGACAGAGAGAAAGAGGTGTTAGCCATGAGGCAAGTTCACTGATGTACTCTGAATTATGGAGCTGAGTCGATTCTGCCGCAGTACACGGAGTTAATCTGCAGATCCCTTACCCCCATGTCAACGAGCCTACTGTGCCTGTTAGCGTTAGCTAATGTTTATACCGCACTAGTTGTCTTTACATTATACAGTCTTTTCAGTACTTTACAGTGTGAATTATAGGCCAACATGGCATTAGTTTAGTGTTGTAGGCCTATAGCATGACTTTGCAGTCTTAGACAGTGCATGGCATGGAGAATGCTACATGTATGTCTTTGTGGACGCCCTCCTGTTCTCCACTCATTACCTGTATTAGCTGCATCTGTTTGAACTCGTTACCTGTGTAAAAGACACCTGTCCACACACTCAATCAAACAGATTCCAACGTCTCCACAATGGCCAAGACCAGAGAGAGGTGTAAGGACATCAGGGCTAAAATTGTAGACCTGTACAAGGCTGGGATGGGCTACAGGACAATAGGCAAGCAGCTTGGTGAAAGCAAAAGTTCAAGATGACGTTCAATCATCCTCAGTCTGGGGCTCCATGCAATATCTCACCTCGTGGGGCATCAATGATCATGAAGAAGGTGATGGATCAGCCCAGAACTACACGGCAGGACCTGGGCAATGACCTGAATAGAGATGGGACCACAGTTTCAAAGAAAACCATTAGTAACACACTACACCGTCATGGATTAAAATCCTGCAGCACACGCAAGGTCCCCCTGCTCAAGCCAGCGCATGTCCAGGCCCATTTGAAGTTTGCCAATGACCATCTGGATGATCCAGAGGAGGAATGGGAGAAGGTCATGTGGTCTGATGAGACAAAAATAGAGCTTTTTGGTCTAAACTCCACTCAGTGTTTGGAGGAAGAAGAAGGATGAGTACAACCCCAAGAACACCATCCCAACCGTGAAGCATGGAGGTGGAAACATCATTCTTTGCGGATGCTTTTCTGCAACGGGGACAGGATGACTGCACAGTATTGAGGGGAGGATGGATGGGGCCATGTATCGTGAGATCTTGGCCAACAACCTCCTTCCCTCAGTAAGAGCATAGACGATGGGTCGTGGCTGGGTCTTCCAGCATGACAACGACCCGAAACACACAGCCAGGGCAACTAAGGAGTGGCTCCGTAAGAAGCATCTCAAGGTCCTGGAGTGGCTTAGCCAGTCTCCAGACCTGAACCCAATAGAACATTTTTGGAGGGAGCTGAAAGTCCGTATTGCCCAGCGACAGCTCCGAAACCTGAAGGATCTGTAGAAGGTCTGTATGGAGGAGTGGGCCAAAATCCCTGCTGCAGTGTGTGCAAACCTGGTCAAGAACTACAGGAAACATATGATCTCTGTAATTGCAAACAAAGGTTTCTGTACCAAATATTAAGTTCTGCTTTTCTGATGTATCAAATACTTATGTCATGCAATAAAATGCTAATTAATTACTTAAAAATCATACAATGTGATTTTCTGGATTTTGTTTTAGATTCCGGCTCTCACAGTTGAAGTGTACCTATGATAAAAATCACAGACCTCTACATGCTTTGTAAGTAGGAAAACCTGCAAAATTGGCAGTGTATCAAATACTTGTTCTCCCCACTGTATAATAATACAGGTATTCCCAAACTGGGGTTCACATTTAATTTATTTTTCTTCGCATTTTCAAACAGTCCATTTATATTTTCCAACGGGGCTATACATTCGGGTGAGGTTTTTTTCTCGCCTGCGTAGCCTCATTTCACTGCCAAAAATAAAATTTGAGAGTGCCCTGACCCTAGTGCTAGAGGGGGTATACAGCTGGAGGTTGAATGTTTTAAGGGGTACGGGACTATAAAAAGTTTGGGAACCACTAATAATAGATGAAGAGACCTGCTTCCCCCTCCTCCACCTCCATACAGACAGATCAACCGCTGGCACGGCCCATTGGGGATTATAGTCAGACAGTCTTGCCTGAGGAGTGGGCACTGATGATACACACACACACACACACACACACACACACACACACACACACACACACACACACACACACACACACACACACACACACACACACACACACACACACACACACACACACACTACAGTTCTGGGGTGGTGGGAGGCTTGGACACCACATGCGCATGGTTGCCATGGACACAGAGGATCCCCCCTCTATCTTGGGTATGTATGTTTTATTATAAAGCTTAAACCCCGGAAGATTACAACACCCGTAAGCCACATTGACAGCCAAAACCACAGTAACACAATCCAAAGCGCTGCTAAGCTTTTAAAGCTATTATTATTATTATTATAGAAGAAGCATATGACAATCACAGTAGGGAGAGAAAGTGTTATCTTAAGAACAGATACACAATCAGCTCTTCTCACCCTCGAACTCAACCTAAACTATTATGAGATACAGAGCTAAAACAAAATTCTATGAGGCCTAAACTAAGGAGCCTATCTACTCCACACACCCACATGATCACAAGGAAATGGAAATCGTTTAACTTCATTTGAACCATGGAAGTAGGCGAGGGAGGGGGTCGAAAGAAACACTCCCGGGTTCCCTAAGGATGTAAAGGGCCAGACACACCGAGAAATCTGATTGCCGAAAGGTACTGAGCGCCTCTGCCCAGTGTTAGCAGTTAACTTTTTGTTGTTCATATATAACAGTTTTACCTCCGATTTTCTACGTTTAAATGCTCCAGGCCACAAGGTGGCGGTAGCTTGTTGGGCTTGTGCCTGCTGTAGCTAATGTAAGCTAACTGGCAAGCTGTGCTAATGTTTTTGCTAGCTAGAATTTGTAATAAGCTCTTGTTGATACTAACCAGTTGGCCACAGCTAGATAACTAGCATAGCTAGCAACATTAGTATTGTATCACAATGGATTCATTTTTGAATGAAGCAGCTGTCTGTTAGCTGTTGAGAGTTGGTGGAGTAGCTAGTTAGTAGCTATGGTGTGCTAACATTAGCTAGCCAGATTACTGGCACTGACAGTATGGGCTAAAGGGAATTAAATGATTTCTTCATGATCTTGCTAGATAGCTAGCTTGGTAAAGCAGTGTTATGTAGTGTTATGTGCTTTGTGCTTCACTTACATCCCATTCTTTTCATATGAAGTGTTTGTGACTGCCTGGCTCAGTCAATAAGCTAACGTTAGCTAGCTAACTAATGAGCGGATGCAGATGATCAAACTGAACCGAACAAAAATCTTTCAAGCACAAAACTCCTTAGCTTGTTGTAAAAAAAAATCTAATTCAAAGACTTGCTCTAGAAAAAAAACATGTATTATGCAGATTTATTGTTTTAGTTAAAACAATTATGATTAAATGGAGTTGATTACACTGGGAAAAGTGCCCTCCCTTTGATCTTTTTCTTGTCACTTCTGTTTACTCCCCCAGGTCCGGAGGTGTGCTATTTTCACAGCTGTTATTTTTGCTATTTTCACGCTGTCATTCACGCTGCTCGTTCTCACTGCTGTTTGACTGCTTGTTTCTACAGCACCAACTTGTGAGTTGGTCATCTCCCCTTTGTATAGTGTATGTGCAGCCAGGATATATACAGTGAGCAAGTCCTCCGCCTTCTCTCTGTTTGCTTTTTTAAAACAACAAATATATATAAACTGTATATATATTTCACCATTATTTAAAAAGGTAGGCTAGTTGAGAACAAGTTCTAATTTGCAACTGCGACCGTGCGAAGATAAAGCAAAGCAGTTCGACACATACAACAACACAGAGTTACACATGGAATATACAATCAATAATACAGTAGACAAAGTCTATATACAGCATGTGCAAATAAGGGAGGTAAGGCAATAAATAGGCCATGGTGGCGAAGTAATTACAATATAGCAATTAAACACTGGAATGGTAGAATGTGCAGAAGATGAATGTGCAATTAGATATACTGGGGTGCAAAGGAGCAAGAAAAATAAATAAATACAGTATGGGGATGAGGTAGTTGGATGGGCTATTTACAGATGGGCTATGTACAGGTGCAGTGATCTGTGAGCTGCTCTGACAGCTGGTGCTTAAAGCTAGTGAGGGAGATATGGGTCTCCAGCTTAAGTGACTTTTTTTGCAGTTCATTCCAGTCATTGGCAGCAGAGAACTGGAAGGAGAGGCGGCCAAAGGAAGAATTGGCTTTGGGGGTGACCAGTGAGTTATACCTGTTGGAGTGCGTGCTACGGGTGGGTGCTGCTATGGTGACCAGTGAGCTGAGATAAGGCGGGGCTTTACCTTGTAGAGACTTGTAGATGACCTAGAGCCAGTGGGTTTGACGACAAGTATGAAGCGAGGGCCAGCCAACGAGAGCGTACAGGCCGCAGTGGTGGGTAGTATATGGGGCTTTGGTGACAAAACGGATGGCACTGTGATAGACTGCATCCAATTTGTTGAGTAGAGTGTTGGAGGCTATTTTGTAAATGACATCACCGAAGTCTAGGATCGGTAGGATGGTCCGTTTTATGAGGATATGTTTGGCAGCATGGGTGAAGGATGCTTTGTTGCGAAATAGGAAGCCGATTCTAGAATTCATTTTGGATTGGAGATGTTTATTGTGAGTCTGGAAGGAGAGTTTACAGTCTAACCAGACACCTAGGCATTTGTAGTTGTCCACATATTCTAAGTCAGAACCGTCCAGAGTAGTGATGCTGGACGGGCGGGTATGTGCGGGCAGCGATCGGTTGAAGAGCATGCATTTAGTTTTACTTGCATTTTAAGAGCAGTTGGAGGCCACGGAAGGAGAGTTGTATGGCATTGAAGCTCGTCTGGAGGTTAGTTAACACATTGTCCAAAGAAGGGCCATGGGTATACAGAATGGTGTCATCTGTGTAGAGGTGGATCAAAGAATCACCAGCAGCAAGAGCGACATTATTGATGTATACAGAGAAGAGAGTGGTCCCGGGAATTGAACCCTGTGGCACCCCGATAGAGACTGCCAGAGGTCCGGACAACCGGCCCTTCAATTTTACACACTGAACTCTATCAGAGAAGTAGTTGGTGAACCAGGCGAGGCAATCATTTGAGAAACCAAGGCTGTTGAGTCTGTCAATAAGAATTTTGTGATTGACAGAGTTGAAAGCCTTGGCCAGGTGGATGAATTTGGCTGCACAGTAATGTCTCTATTATCAATGGAGGTTATGATATCGTTTAGGACCTTGAGCTCAAATGTTTTTGAGACAATAAATAGGACAGGAGTAAAAGTCAAATTAAACATTGTATGGACTCACTCTGTGTACAGTAATAGTGTTTAATATGATTGTGTTTACAATTATCTGTAAGGTCCCTCAGTTGAGCAGTGAATTTCAAAACCAGATCCAACAACAAAGACCAGGGAGGTTTTCCAATGCCTCGCAAAGAAGGGGACCTATTGGTAGATGGGTAAAAAAACCAAACAGACATTGAGTATCCCTTTGAGCTAAATTAAGTTACTAATTACACTTTGGATGGTGATTCAATACAACCAGTCACTACAAATATACAGGTGTTCTTCCTAAATCAATTTCTGGATAGGAAGGAAACTGCTCAGGGATTTCCCCTTGAGACCAATGGTGACTTTAAAACAGTTACAGAGATTAATGGCTATGATAGAAGAAAACTGAGGATGCATCAACAACATTGTAGTTACTCCACAATACTAAGCTAATTGACAGAGCGAAAAGAAGGAAGCCTTTACAGAAAAAAAAATATTCATAAAAATGCATCCTGTCTACAAGACACTAAAGTAATACTGCAAAAAATGTGTCAAAGCAATTCACTTTTTGTCCTGAGTACAAAGTGTATGTTTGGGGCAAAATCCATATTCTCAAGCATAGAGGTAGCTGCATCATGTTATGGGTATGCTTGTAGTCATTAAGAGTTACAGTTTTGACTTAACTCTACTTTAAAATCTATGTCAAGACCTGAAAATGGTTGTCTAGCAGTGATCAACAACCAATTTGACAGACCTAGAAGAATTTAGAAAATAATAATGTTGCACAATCCAGGTGTGGAAAGCTCTTACACACTTATCCAGAAAGACTCACAGCTTTAATCGTGGCCAAAGGTGCTTCTACAAACTATTCACTCAGGGGTGTGAATACTTGTGGTATTTCCCTTGACCAAAAAATTGCAATAGATTATTTAAACATGTTTTCATTTTGTCATTATGGGGTATTGTGTGTACATGGGTGAGATTTAAAAAAAATCCATTTGGAGTTCAGGCTGTAACATAAGAACATTTGGAATAAGTCAAGGAGTATGAATACTTTCTGAAGGCACATACAGTATTTGCTTGTAGTAATTCTTATGTTGAAGATGGTCTTTGGTGTGTAATGAGGAGCAAGCAGATGCTGCACTTGACACATTTATGAAATGTCTTATTCCATTTACTTATAAGCAAATGACTGGAAATAACTGTTAAATCCTCTTGGATTGATGATAAATTGAAAAATTGTATGGTTGAGAGGGATGAGGCACAAGGAATGGCAAATAGGTATTCACAGCCGATTGGCAACGTACTGTAAGATTATCAAATTTAGGCATGACTTGCCAACAACTAATTCTGAACCTACACATCCATGTATATCTCACCAAATTATGAAAGACCATAAACCTTGGGGGAAAAAATGGTGTTTGACCAGATGCAATGTTTTTTCAAAGTAAACGGATGAACAACAGCTTTTCATCAAGTTTATAGGCAGGGTAGCCTAGTGGTTAGAGCGTTGGACTAATAACCGAAAGGTTGCAAGTTCAAATCCCCGAGCTGACAAGGTACAAATCTGTTGTTCTGCCCCTGAACAGGCAGTTAACCCACCCCTAACCCGGACGACGCTGGGTCAATTGTGCGCCGCCTCATGGGTCTTCCGGTCGCGGCCAGCTTCGACAGATCCTGGATTTGAACCCTTAGACGACTGTGCCTTAGACCACTGCACTACTCGGGAGGCCCTGTGAAATGTAATTTTTTATTGTATATAACTGCCGTAATTTAGCTGGACCCCAGGAATAGTGCTAATAGCGATCCATAATAAATACAAAATATGTGGAGGTCTGTGCTCTCTGATTGGCTCAAAGTCAAGTTCTTGGCCTCTGACGAGCATTGCAATTCTACATGTAGAAAATGTCAGGTTCGTCGGTACCAGGTCGGTTTATGGGACATTTATGGGCCTTCTACTGTAATAGGTACCTATAGGCAGTCAGATTTCTTCCTGTGTCTGCACCATAACAGGATAGTTATTTTGGCACTGAGAATATCCTGTCCAAAACCAGTCATTAGTGGATTGTGTGTGTGCAGTGTGCACACTCCACAGCCATCCTCTGTGGAGGAGGTGGTTGTTGGGCTGTGAGTGTGTTTGTGATAACAGAGCAGAGCACGGGGGTGGGTGTCGTGTGCAATGTGCACGCTCCACAGCCATCCTCTGTGGAGGAGGTGGTTGTTGGGCTGTGAGTGTGTTTGTGATAACAGAGCAGAGCACGGGGGTGGGTGTCGTGTGTAATGTGCACGCTCCACAGCCATCCTCTGTGGAGGAGGTGGTTGTTGGGCTGTGAGTGTGAGTGTGTTTGTGATAACAGAGCAGAGCACGGGGTGGGTGTAGTGTGTAATGTGCACGCTCCACAGCCATCCTCTGTGGAGGAGGTGGTTGTTGGGCTGGGAGTGTGAGTGTGTTTGTGATAACAGAGCGGAGCACGTGGGTGGGTGTAGTGTGTAATGTGGCAGCCTGTCATTGTGATAAGGTATTTGAGTAGGAGGAGCAGGACAGGAGCTTCTGTTGTAAGACAGGTGTGGTATGATTCAGTTGGGCCTTGCCTAACACTGTTGTCTTGCCAGGGAGAAGAGAGGGGGAGGAGAGAGAGCGAGAGAGAGCGTGACTGGCTGAGTCAAGGTTTCACCTTTCTTAGTGCAGTATCAATCTGCTCCCACTCCCCTTTGGTGTCCCCCTCACCACGCACACATACGCACACATACACAGCAGGTACTAACTTCCTTGTCTACACTGTCTTACTGTTATGCCAATGACAGCATGAAGGTGTTTCTTTGTTCTTGATCTCCCCAACAGAAAGAATGAGTGTGTGAACAGCTTTTCCCCACCCAGGAGTAGTGTCATTAGTGCATAGTGGGTAACATGAGTCACCTGTCTTTACCTGTGTGTGGACACACCCTGCTGTTTAAGTTACTGAGAGGGAAGCAGTTCCTCTAGAGAGAGCAATCCCAAATGGAAAAAGGAGGGGTGAATGGAAAGACTCACCTGTTTCTGTTTGTTTGTCTTTATGTGTTTGCTCGAGAGTCTTTGTGTTGTTGAGAGTTGTTATTTGTCAATAAGTACTGGGCGTAGCCTATGTTTGCTTCTGACAGGGCTTGACTTCAACTGAATTAGGTCATTTTGCATACTTTTTACATTTATGTACAGGAGCTCCACAATACTTTTAAGCTAATATTCTATAAGAGGAACAGGAGCTGAAGTAGTAGAACATTTGAGGTGCCGGTGAGCTCCTGCCCAGGTCGAGCACTGGCTTCTGAGTGTGTGTGTGCGTGTCTGCATGCTTGGGTTAGGGCTGTTCTCACTGTGCTGCAAGAGAACTATGTCAAAGGACAGAAGATTTAGCACTGGAGAACATGACATCACCCTCAGAGACAGGAAACCAGTGTGGAGAGAAAGCGAATGAGAGAATTATTGTTCTCTTTTTTTTTCCAACATTAAAGAAGGCCTTTCAATGAAAAAAATATTATTGTCACGTGTGTGTGTGTGTGTGTGTGTGTGTGTGTGTGTGTGTGTGTGTGTGTGTGTGTGTGTGTGTGTGTGTGTGTGTGTGTGTGTGTGTGTGAAAGAGGGACTTACAGCAAAAAGGAAAACATTTCCTAAAAAATGTAACACCTTCAAAAGAATGTTTGCGAGTGAGTCATAGCAGGCTAGGGCTTCAGAACAGACAGACAGATAGAGGCCTGTTGGGAGAGAGGGTTGAGGAGCAGGAGGACAGACAGGGGGGTGGTGTGTGTGGGGGAAGTCTGTTGGCATAGTAGAGGGAATTAGATTTAGAATAGGATAAGATGGAACAGTGGGGATGTGGTTGGGTAAGTGCTTGCTAAACAGGCTATATGACTGTTGGTTAGCCTAACTACAGGGTATCAATGGGAAGCTGTAAGTTAGTGGGATGGGTGGCGATACTGTGTCCACGTACTTGCGTGCATGTGTTGTAACGGGGTTATCTTTTGGCAGGAGTGGGCTGGTTGGCTGCTGGTAGAAGAAACCCTGGGGGAGGGTTTAATAGGATGTTTGTTACACATATAGAAACATGCTGGTTCCTTGGGAAAGGCTGTTTGGCTGTTTCACACACGATCCCTCTAGGGATGCATGATATATCGGTGAGCATATCGGAATCGGATGATATTAGCTAAAAATGCCAACATTGACATCGGCCCGATGTCTAGTTTAACGCCGATGTGCAAAGCCGATGTCAAAGCTGACGTGCATATCTATATGATATGTAGATGACGTAATGACGCCACGAAAAATACAGCGCTACACAGAACAAAAGCAGGAAAATACTAAGCGCACAATTCCAACAACTAAACAAGTTCAAGTTGAGCAGTCATTTGAAAGAGTAAGAACATTTCAGCGAGACAACTGAAAGGCGAAATCCTTTAACGCCAAGATAACGGAATTCATTGCCTTTGACAATCAACCGTGCTCTGTCTGGATGATGTTGGCTTTCACCGACTGGTCGAGCCCCGGTACACACAATTATTTCCGATATTTTTCAGATGTTGCCCTACTGGAGTTGACATTTGGACCGGCAATATCAGCCCCATGAGCATTATGAGTCTGACAGCACAGTGGGTCGACAAGGATTTCCTACTGAGGAAAGCCATATTGCATGCTCAAGAATGTGCTGGTTCTCATACTGCTGCTGCCATTTCAATGGCATTTGAGAACATGTTTGAAGCTTGGAAACATGAATACTCCTAGAACAACACTGTATTCAAAGTGCACACTATTATTTACAGTACCAGTCAAAAGTTTGGACACACCTACTCATTCCAGGGTTTTGTTTTATTTTTACAACTTTCTACATTGTAGAATAATAGTGAAGACCTCAAAACTATGAAATAACACATTGAATCATGCACTAACGAAAAAGTGTTAAACAAATCAAAATATATTTTAGATTTTAGATTCTTCAAAGGAGCGTCCCTTTGCCTTGATGACAGTTTCGCACACTCTTTGCATTCTCTCAACCAGCTTCATGAGGTAATTACTTGGAATGCATTTCAATTAACAGGTGTGCCTTGTGACTCATTAATGTGATGACATGCTATTTATCAAATATTTACCTAACGTTTAATTATTACCCGGTTTTAAATTAATCATGTAACAATTAAACATTAGGAATCTGGGGCACCATGGGAAAAGTTTGTTTAATGAGTTACCATTTCCAGAATAACCTCAAGAATATTTGAGAATATATCGATATCGTACTAGTCATCAAACAATCATTTCCTCATATCCGTCTCATTCTGAATGTCGTTGACCTCGTAACTCTGCACGAACCCTAGCCTAAGTGATAAATCGGCGATACACAAATTGGCTTAATTACTTATTTACTAACTAAAGGATCACACATTAATACATAAACACGCAAGGTAAAGTCCCTAGTGGACTAACAAAGACATGACCGTTTGGTTACACAATGGAAAGGGAGGGGCATGTAAGGAGAAGGAGACAGTCAATTTATCGTACATACATGTAAAAGCTATGCTCATGGGAATATGAATACTTTGCACATGAACTTTACGCGTTGTCTTTCTGTCATCTCTCTGTTGAACTTGATGTTCTATGGGAAGTTATCAAGGGGTGTAAGCCTCTGGTTTGTCATCCAGATGTCACAAAGTCATTTGTGGTTGTATGCTTCTTTGTCTCGGAGTGTTTGTTAGATTGGTTGATCAGATGATCAGATGGACTTGTTCTTCCCTCTGTTCGTTAAACTGGATCCTTCAAATGTTACACACCGTGGTCTTTGGTTAAGTTTACTAGACTACCTGTATTTAAACAGCTGCAGACTGAATATTCCGGTGTAGCCTTTATCTTCTTCACTCGATAGTATAACAGGGTCTTGCCATTTCCCGGTCTGGTAGTTCCGCTAGCGGAAACCCCGCAACAGCAAGTGAAAGTGCAGGGCGCCAAATTCAAAACAACAACAATCTCATAATTAACATTCCTCAAGCATACAAGTATTTCACACCATTTTAAAGATAAAATTCTCATTAATCCAGCCACATTGTCTGATTTCAAAAAGCATTTACAGCGAAAGCACCACAAACGATTGTTAGGTCACCACCAAGCCACAGAGAAACAGTCATTTTTTTCAGCCAAAGAGAGGAGTCACAAAAAGCAGAAATGGAGATAAAATTAATCACTAACCTTTGATGATCTTCATCAGATGACACTCATAGGACTTCATGTTACACAATACATGTATGTTTTATTTGATAAAGTTCATATTTATATAAAGAATCGGAGTTTACATTGACGCGTTACGTTCAGTAGTTCTAAAACATGCGGTGATCCACATCAATTTACAGAAATACTCATAATAAACATTGATAAAGATACAGCTATTATACATGGAACTTTAATGCAACCGCTGTGTCAGATTTCCCAAAAACTTTACGTAGAAAGCAAACCATGCAATAATCTGAGTACAGACTTTAGACAACAAAGCAGCCAAAAAGATACCTGCCATATTGGGTCGTCAACATTACTCAGAAATAGCATTTAAAATATTCACTTACCTTTGATGATCTTCATTAGAATGCACTCCCAAGAATCCCAGTTCTACCATATATGTTTGATTTGTTCGATAATGTCCATCAGTTATGTCCAAATATCTTCTTTTGTTAGGGCGTTTGGTAAACAAATCCAAAAGCGTGTTCAGGTCGAGCCGAACGTCGGACGAAAAGTTGAAAAAGTTCCAGTTACAGCCCGTAGAAACATGCCAACCTAAGTATGGAATCAATCTTTAGGATGTTTTTTACATAAAACTTAATTAATGTTCCAACCGGACAATTCCTTTGTCTGTACAAATGAAGTGGAACGTAGCTACCTTTCACGCGAGAGCGCCAGACTGAGGCTGTGGCACTCTTGCCAGACCGCTCACTCAAGAGCCCTTATGAGCCCTCCTTCAGAGTAGAATCCTCAAAACAGGTTCTAAATACTGTTGACATCTAGTGGAAGCCTTGGGAAGTGAAACATAACTAATATCACCCTGTATCTTCAATGGGGGCTGAGTTGAAAAACTACAAACCTCAGATGTCCCACTTTGTGGTTGAATTTTTTCTCAGGTTTTTGCCTGCCATGTGAGTTCTGTTATACTCACAGACATCATTCAAACAGTTTTAGAAACTTCAGGGTGTTTTCTATCCAATACTAATAATACTATGCATACATTAGCATCTGGGACAGAGTAGGAGGCAGTTCACTCTGGGCATGCAATTCATCCAAAAGTGAAAATGCTGCCCCCTATCCCAAAAAGGTTAAACCATTTGTGGACTGGTCCTCATGTTCTCTGGTCTGATGTGTTAATTCTTCAGCAAGTCCTTTTAAACACACAAGTTGGTGGGCAGTTCCATCACAATGTCTGTGCCAACTTGGGCGTGGTTACTGACTGAGCAAAAGTCTATATCTCATTTAGAGGGATAAAGTCACATTTATCTTTACAAAATTATTCTTATGAGTAATAATTTATTTTGTACAACATTTAGATGCAAACCTGATAACTGTAATGTGTACACCCTCAGAGATATAGTTATTTAGTTATACCATCCTTAACTTCTCTAGGGTAGGGGGCAGCATTCGGAATTTTGGATGAAAAGCATGCCCAAATTAAACGGCCTGCTACTCGAGCCCGGAAGATATGATATGCATATAACTGGTATATTTGGATAGAAAACACTCTAATGTTTCCAGAACTGTTAAGATAGTGTCTGTGAGTATAAGATAACTGATTTAGCAGGTGAAAACCTGAGAAAAATCCATTCAGGAAGTAGTTTTTATTTTGGTTTTGTAGTTTTCTATTCAATGCCATTACAGTATCTATTGACTTAGGACTCCATTTGCAGTTCCTATGCCTTCCACTAGATGTCAACAGTCTTTAGAAATCGTTTCAGGCTTGTATTCTTATGAATGAGGGAGTAAGACCAGTCTGAACGAGTGAACCCTACCGTGTCGCAGAGCTTTTTCATGCACATTTCTTGTTTACCTTTTATATTGACGAACGTTATTGTCCGGTTGAAATATTATAGATCATTTAGGCTAAAAAACAACCTGAGGATTGAATATAAACATCGTTTGACATGTTTCTATGAACTTTACGGATACAATTTGGATTTTTTTGTCTGATAGTTTTGACTGCGTTTTGAGCCTGTGGATTACTGAAGACAACGTGCTAACAAGACGGAGGTTTTTGGATATAAAGAGACTTCATCGAACAAAAGGAACATTTATTGAGTAACTGAATGTATTCTGATTGCCACCATATGAAGATCATCAAAGGTAAGGGATTAATTTTATCTCTATTTCTGAGTTTTGTAACGCTTCTCCTTGGCTGGTTACGGGTTGTAATCATTTGTAAACTGGGCTATGTTCTGGGCTAGGTATGTTCTGGGCTAGATATGCTTTCGCCGAAAAGTATTTTATAAATATGACACTGAGGTTTAAAGATTAACTTCTTGTTAAACCAACCAATGTAAAATATTTTTATCATGAGCATTTCTGTATTTGAATTGGGCGCTCTACAATCTCACTGGATGTTGGCCAGATGGGACGCTAGCATCCCACATACCCTAGAGAGGTTAATGACATCACAAAATAATAAATATTTGACAGGATTGTTCTTTAAATACCCCCCGAGCATTCCAAACGTTTTGATTTCAAAACTAATGTTCCAATCTTTTGATGTTAGAGATTTTAGCAATAGTTCATGAGGAATTTCTTTCCTTAATGCGTTTGAGCCAATCAGTTGTGCTATGACAAGGTAGGGGTGGTGTACAGAAAATAGCCCTATTTGGCAAAAGACCAAGTCCATATTATGGCAAGAACAGCTCAAATAAGCAAAGAAAAACGACAGTCCATCATTACTTTAAGAGATGAAGGTCAGTCAATGCGGAAAATTGTGCAGTCGCAAAAACTATCAAGCCCAAAGATGAAACTGGCTCTCATGAGTAACCGCCACAGGAAAGGAAGACCCAGAGGTACCTCTGCTGCAGAGGATACGTTCATTAGTTACCAGCCTCAGAAATTGCAGCCCAAATAAATGCTTCAGAGTTCAAGTAACAGTAATCTCAACATCAGCTGTTCAAGGGAGACTGCGTGAATCAGGCCTTCATGGTCGAATTGCTAAAGAAACCACTACTATAGGACACCAATAATAAGAAGAGACTTGCTTGGGACAAGAAATACAAGCAAAGGACATTAGACCAATGGAAATCTGTCCTTTGGTCTGATGAGTCCAAATTTGAGATTTTTGGTTTCAACTGCTGTGTCTTTGTGAGAGGCAGAGTAGGTCAACGGATGATCTCTGCATGTGTGGTTCCCACCGCAAAGCATGGAGGAGGTGTGATAGTGTGGAATACTGTGATATGATTTTTTTGGCCATATCGTCCAACCCTAACACACATGCGCTCCACACAAACCATCATTGCTCAGATGTTGCACAAAATACCAAACAGTTAGCCAACCAACCATAGCCAAATTTCCGGTAAAGAAAATCCCGTAAAAGTCATTAGGTCTTGGAACGATATGAAACATTGTAATCTTGAACGTGCTCCCTCTGATCGCATTATGGAGTGTTTCCATCAGCCTTAAATATCATGGCTAAGCACACACACTCACAGACAGAATACACATCAGTGCATGTAGGGTGCTGCAGAGGAAGAGTGGGAGGACCATATGTCATCCTGTTTCCTGGTTCCAACTCATCATCACTTCTATCATATGTCATGAACCGGCTCAAAGTTCGTAACAAAAAGGGAGACAAAGCGGAGATAAGGAATAATATTAATAATAATAAAGCAAAATATATTTATTAACCGAAGTCAACTAAAAACAATTAACAATGCTGTGTGTAGTCAGTAATCAGTAGTGTAAGTGAGAGTTTGCGTGTATAAATGTGATCGCGAGGGGTGTTGAAAGGTGCCATGGCAAACAAACAAAAATGCCACAACCAAACTCTATCAGTGTGTCTGCATGGAGAGAGTCTCCTCAATAAATGGGGAAGAGGTGTATTTATCCCTGGACACACCCGAGCCCAGGTGTGTCCCATTTCGCTGAAGACCCTCCCAGCTCCGCCCACCGACATCCTATTAAGGAAAACAAGAGCAAAGAGAAAGAATTCGGCAGACAGAGTGGGAAGGTCATCACACATATCAGTGAGGTTAAGCCTCTGTCTACTGTGACATGGTTTCAGGTAGACTTGCTTTAATGTCACACATTCTCCCTCTGTTTATAATTCAGTTGATGCAATTAGATTTAGTTACATTGTAAAGTTATTTTTATGGAAGCCGTAGATATCATGTTTTTGTGTGTGGGGGCAATTTTTTTTAATACATTTTTTTATTTCACCTTTATTTTACCAGGTAAGCTAGTTGAGAACAAGTTCTCATTTACAACTGCGACCTGGCCAAGATAAAGCAATGCAGTGCGACACAAACAACAACACAGAGTTACATGGAATAGACAAGCGTACAGTCAACACAATAGAAAAAAAAGAAAGTCTATATACAGTGTGTGCAAATGGCATGAGGAGGTATGGCAATAAATAGGCCATAGTAGCAAACAAATGACAATTTAGCAGATTAACACTGGAGTGATAGATGAGCAGATGATTCTGAGCAGATGATGGTGTGCAAAAGAGCAGCAAAGTAAATACAAACAATATGGGAATGAGGTAGGTAGATTGGGTGGGCTATTTACAGATGGACTATGTACAGCTGAAGCGATCGGTTAGCTGCTCAGATAGCTGATGTTTAAAGTTAGTGAGGGAAGTCTTCAGCTTCAGCGATTTTTGCAATTCATTCCAGTCTCTGGCAGCAGAGAACTGGAAGGAAAGAAACCAAAGGAGGTGTTGGCTTTGGGGATGACCAGTGCGATATACCTGCTGGAGCGCGTGCTACGGGTTGGTGTTGTTATCGTGACCAGTGAGCTGAGATAAGGTGGAGCTTTACCTAGCATAGACTTGTAGATGACCTGGAGCCAGTGGGTCTGGCAACGAATATGTAGCGAGGGCCAGCCGACTAGAGCGTACAGGTCGCAGTGGTGGGTGGTATAAGGTGATTTGGTAACAAAAGGGATGGCACTGTGATAGACTGCATCCAATTTGCTGAGTAGAGTATTGGAAGCTATTTTGTAGATGACATCGCCGAAGTCGAGGATCGGTAGGATAGTCAGTTTTACGAGGGTAAGTTTGGCGGTGTGAGTGAAGGAGGGCTTTGTTGCGAAATTGAAAGCCAATTCTAGATTTTATTTTGGATTGGAGATGTTTGATATGAGTCTGGAAGGAGAGTTTACAGTCTAGCCAGACACCTAGGTATTTGTAGTTGTCCACGTATTCTAGGTCAGAACCGTCCAGAGTAGTGATGCTAGTCGGGCGGGCGGGCGGGTGTGGGCAGCGAACGGTTGAAAAGCATGCATTTAGTTTTACTTGCATTTTAAGAGCAGTTGGAGGCCACGGAAGGAGAGTTGTATGGCATTGAAGCTCGTCTGGAGGTTAGTTAACACATTGTCCAAAGAAGGGCCATGGGTATACAGAATGGTGTCATCTGTGTAGAGGTGGATCAAAGAATCACCAGCAGCAAGAGCGACATTATTGATGTATACAGAGAAGAGAGTGGTCCCGGGAATTGAACCCTGTGGCACCCCGATAGAGACTGCCAGAGGTCCGGACAACAGGCCCTCCGATTTGACTCACTGAACTCGATCTGCAAAGTAGTTGGTGAACCAGGCGAGGCAGTCATTTGGGAAACCAAGGCTATTGAGTCTGTCAATGACAATACGGTGATTGACAGAGTCGAAAGCCTTGGCCAGGTTGATGAAGACGGCTGCACAGTACTGTCTTTTATCGATGGCGGTTATGATATTGTTTAGTACCAGCTCGGAAACCAGATTGCACAGCAGAGAAGGAACGGCGGGATTCAAAATGGTCAGTGATTTGTTTATTAACTTCGCTTTCAAAGACTTTAGAAAGGCAGGGCAGGATTGATATAGGTCTGTAACAGTTTGGGTCTAGAGTGTCACCCGCTTTGAAGAGGGGGGATGACCGCGGCAGCTTTCCAATCTTTAGAGATCTCGGACGAAATGAGAGGTTGAACAGACTGGTAATAGGGGTTGCAACAATGGTGGCAGATAATTTTAGAAAGAGAGGGTCCAAATTGTCTAGCCCAGCTGATTTGTACTTGTCCAGGTTTTGCAGCTCTTTCAGAACATCTGCGATCTGGATTTGGGAGAAGCTGGGGAGACTCGGGCAAGTAGCTTGCGAGGGGTGTGGAGCTGTTGGCCGGGTTTGGGGTAGCCAGGAGGAAAGCCGTAGTTAAATGCTTATTGAAATTTTAGATTATCATGGATTTATTGGTGGTGATCGTGTCGCCTAGCCTCAGTGCAGTGGGCAGCTGGGAGGAAGTGCTCTTGTTCTCCATGGACTTTACAATGTCCCAAAACTTTTTGGAGTTAGAGCTACAGGATACATTGACAATGACACTGAGACTCACACGCTTCACTTTAAAAGATTGACAAACAAAAATCATACAACTTTGGCCTATGGACTACTTTTAACAATTTCCATAGAAAATGTTACAAAAACAGTTTTACTTGAAGAACAGTACAGATGTAAAGTTTGGTAACTGACGGTAAAATCTCCCTGTTCTTTTATGTGACCTTAAAAAAATGGAACTACAGTAAGTGAAGTGGATTAACACCCGGCAACAGAATGATGGTAGCAGAATGACATCATGGGTCACTGTTCTTTACTATACAGAAATGCATCATTATGAATGTCGTTCTCTTCATGGTGATGTATCCTGAATAGGTACACAAAGGTAGCAAAATGTAATATCCTACTTTGCATGTTTGGGTATTATTCTACACACTGGCTATTATTCAAAATCTGTACAGGTCCAGTCATAGAGTACGTCTACATGCACACAAGTAATTCAATATTAAACTGATTATGGCAGAAGGCTGAGTTTGGCATTAGTCATGTATTCACCTTACTCTGCTTATCGTAATCGGCGTACGATCATAATCGGTGTAAGGATACGGCGATTAATACACCTCAATTTCTGAGCAATCTATCGAATTATTAGGACATGTAAACAGCTAGATTGGTGTTCCAACGGTGTGTTTGATCTGCGCATGTGCTAGCACTGGTAGCGCAAGCCTCCGTCATGTGCGAGTGAAGTGAGTTTGGAAAAACTGAAGCTATCTTAGAAATAGTTTTCCACATACAAACTTAATATGTCTGAACTCCGAATGAAATAGTCTTCGCAAAAATAACATGGTCACTGTGGTAGAGCGTTTTATTTTGATTGCCGATTTTCTGCATTCATCAATAGACCCATCAGTAACCTGATTTCAGATGTGTCCATGTATACAGGCTTATTAGGGAAACTGTTCTTCTTGCAAAGCATGTAATTGTATAATTGTGTGCATGTACACGTGCTGATGGACGTCTAGACGTTTCACAAGTTTGGAGAGTACAGCACAGTAGAGTACAGCACAGTAGAGTACAGCACAGTAGAGTACAGCACAGTAGAGTACAGCACAGTAGAGTACAGTACAGTAAATTATACTCTACTCTAGTGTGCCCTACTGTAATGTACTGTGGTAAACTCTACTGTAAAATACTGTACTGTATTGTACAGACCGATACTATAATTTTCTTTACTGTACAGTACAGTACTGTGCTGTAATGTCCAAACTAGGGATGCGACAAATCCAAAATGTTTTTCTTAATGTTTAAACTACCATTTTTTAAAATTGTTTTTCCGTTAAAGCGATAAGAGCAATTAATAAAATTCCACATGAATTCACAATGCAGCTGTGCTGCTGCACGGACCGGTTTGGGTTTCACGGTGCGTTCCTGTCAGAAGGTTAATCATTGCATAGGGCTGGGCGATATGGTCTAAAAATCATATCTCGTTTTTTTGGCAATTCACAATATATTTACAAAATACATTTTTATTTTAAAAAAAAATGTTCTAAAATACGCTTTGATGTACCATTAAAGGTCAAACACACTGGATTTCAAACCGTCTCTCATAATTAAGATATTTTATCAAAGTAGTTGAACCTGCTTTTCTATAATCACTGATCTGGCTTTCAAGTCTGTCTATGAAAATTATATTATTGTTACAAATTTTACCAGAACCATCCATAATGCACATTCACTAATAATGACTCACTTATTGAAGCAGGCATTAAAGAAAATGAACAAAAGCAATCTCTCAAGCATAACCACACCCACAAAGTCATAAACTCCACCTATTTCTACTATTTATTTTCTTAAAATGTTGTTTTAAACTTAATACAAACCTCAATCCTAACCTGAAGCACACAGCTAACCTTATGCCCAACCCTAACCTTGTACACTACACTGAGTGTACAAAACATGAGGAACACCTGCTCTTCCCATTACATATACTGACCAGTTGAATCCAGGTGAAAGCTACTGTATGATCCCTTATTGATGTCAGCTGTTAAATACACTTCAATTCGTGTAGATGGAGAGGAGACAAGCTAAAGAAGGATTTTTAAGCCTTGACATGTATTGTGTATGTGTGCCATTCAGAGGGTGAATGGGCAAGACAAAGATTGAAGTGCCTTTTGAACGTATGGTAGTAGGTGCCAGGCGTACCAGTTTGAGTGTGTCAAGAACTGCAAATTTGCTGGGTTTTTCATACTCCACAGTTTCCTGTGTGTATCAAGAATGGTCCACCAGCCAAAGGACATCCAACCTTCTCGACACAACTGTGGGAAGCATTTGAGTTACCATGGGCCAGCATCTCTGTGGAATGCTTTACATACTTTGTAGAGCCCATGCTCCTACGGATTGAGGCTCTTCCTAGCGCAAAAGGGGGTGAAAATTCAATATTAGGATGGTGTTCCTAATGTTTTGTACTCTCTGTATTTTTTAAGTTTAGTCAAATTGGATTAATTTGCTAGCTAACAAGGTAGAACAGTTTAATTGCTATGTACTCACCCTTCTGTCGATCTCCAACTGTTTGAACAGCATGCTATCCTGTCAAAATCAAATCAAATTGTATTTGTTACAAGCGCAGAATACAACAGGTATTTTTCAGTGAAATGCTTACTTACAGTAGATTAGTCACGAAAGTCAGAAATAGCAATACAATTACAATTATCACTTACCTTTGATGATCTTCGTATGGTTGCACTCACAAGACTCCCAGTTACACAATAAATGTGTGTTTTGTTCGATAAAGTCACTCTTTATATCCAAAAACCTCCATTTTGTTGGCGCGTTTTGTTCAGTAATCCAATGGCTCAAATGGGGTCACAAGAGGCAGACGAAAATTCCAAATAGTATCTGTAAAGTTCGTAGAAACATGTCAGACGGTGTTTATAATCAATCCTCAGGTTGTTTTTTGCCGAAATAATCGCTAATATTTCAACCGGACAATAGCGTCTTCAATATAAAAGAAAAACAAGAAAGGCAGGCTCTCGGGATTGCGTACCAAACAGGTTTGGGATTTTTCACTGGCCTCTCATTGAAACTGCTCATTCTGCCTCATTTTTCAGAATAAAGGCTCCAAAAAATGTCTAAAGACTGGTCACAGCTAGTGGAAGCCATAGGGAACAGAATATAGGTCCTATCCCTTTAAATGGTGGATAGGCTTTCAATGGAAAAACACCCATTTCAAAATAATAGCACTTCCTGGATGGATTTTCCTCAGGTTTTCGCCTGCCATTTCAGTTCTGTTATCCCTACAGACATTATTTTAACAGTTTTGGAAACTTTAGAGTTTCTTGGACCTAGACTTGGTGCCCTGGTACCGTTTGCCATGCGGTAGCAGAGAGAACAGTATGATTTGGGTGGCTGGAGTCTTTTACAATTTTAAGGGCCTTCCTCTGACACCGCCTGGTATAGAGGTCCTGGATGGTTGGAAGCTTGGCCCCAGTGATGTACTGGGCCGTACACACGACCCTCTGTAGTGCCTTGCGGTCGGAGGGCGAGCAGGTGCCATACCAGGCAGTGCACTTTGTTCAGATGTTGAAATGAAGTGGCCTACCTTATTTCTCAGAATGAGTATGAGTTGCCAATTCCTTATATAATTGTGTTTTATGTTTACTGCAAATTTATTAAACACAGACTACACAACAAGTATAACCGTCTTTGGCTAAAATGCTGCTTGCGGTATGTGGTACGCAATGTTGCGCACGACAAACTGAGCATTCATTTTCCAGAATAAATGTTCATTGATACTCCTGTTTTAGTCGTGTCTACTCTGCACGCTATTTGACTAGTTGAGACATAAGAAGGTTAACTTCTCCTCTATTACAGTAAAATAATTTCTCAGTGCGTTTCGGTGTCCGTATGACCCATTCTGTTGGACCTTGCCTAAACATCAAACTGTTACCATCGTTACTCCCTGGATATCAGTCTGAAAGATGTCGTTATAAAAAATACACAATAGTCTCTACAAGGTAGAATGTTGAATACAATTTAGTTTAGATACACCTTAGCCCAATACATTTAAACTCAGTTTATTATGGTGAGTGAGAGACTGGGAATCCCGTCCTCATCACTTCTCTGTGTGTATGTGCGTGCGTGCCATGTGTCGTGTATATTATCAACAAGTGTTTAGAGACAGTGGGCCAAAAGTATTTAGTCAGCCACCAATTGTGCAAGTTCTCCCACTTAAAAAGATGAGAGGCCTGTAATTTTGATCATATGTACACTTCAACTATGACAGACAAAATGAGAAGAAAAAAAATCCAGAAAATCACACTAGGATTTTAAAATTAATTTATTTGCAAATTATGGTGGAAAATAAGTATTTGGCCACCTACAAACAAGCAAGATTTCTGGCTCTCACAGACCTGTAACTTCTTCTTTAAGAGGCTCCTCTGTCCTCCACTCGTTACCTGTATTAATGGCACCTGTTTGAACTTGTTATCAGTATAAAAGACACCAGTCCACAACCTCAAACAGTCACACTCCAAATTCCACTATGGCCAAGACCAAAGAGCTGTCAAAGGACACCCGAAACAAAATTGTAGACCTGCACCAGGCTGGGAAGACTGAATCTGCAATAGGTAAGCAAGCTTGGTTTGAAGAAACCAACTGTGGGAGCAATTATTAGGAAATGGAAGACATACAAGACCACTGATAATCTCCCTCGATCTGGGGCTTCACGCAAGATCTCCCCCCATGGGGTCAAAATGATCACAAGAACGGTGAGCAAAAATCTCAGAACCACACAGGGAGACCTAGTGAATGACCTGCAGAGAGCTGGGACCAAAGTAACAAAGCCTACCATCAGTAACACACTACGCCGCCAGGGACTCAAATCTTGCAGCAATCTGAAGATTGCTAGAGAGCATTTGGATGATCCAGAAGAAGATTGGTAGAATGTCATATGGTCAGATGAAACCAAAATTTAACTTTTTTTGGTAAAAACTCAACTCGTTGTGTTTGGAGGACAAAGAATGCTGAGTTGCATCCAAAGAACACCATACCTACTGTGAAGCATGGGGGTGGAAACATCATGCTTTTGGGCTGTTTTTCTGCAAAAGGACCAGGACGACTAATCCGTGTAAAGTAAAGAATGAATGTGGCCATGTATCGTGAGATTTTGAGTGAAAACCTCCTTCCATCAGCAAGGGCATTGAAGATGAAACGTGGCTGGGTCTTTCAGCATGACAATGATCCCAAACACACCGCCCGGGCAACGAAGGAGTGGTTTCGTAAGAAGCATTTCAAGGTCCTGGAGTGGCCTAGCCAGTCTCCAGATCTCAACCCCATAGAAACTCTTTGGAGGGAGTTGAAAGTCCGTGTTTCCCAGCAACAGCCCCAAAACATCACTGCTCTAGAGGAGATCTGCATGGAGGAATGGGCCAAAATACCAGCAACAGTGAGTGAAAACCTTGTGAAGACTTACAGAAAAGGTTTGACCTCTGTCATTGCCAACAAAGGGTATATAACAAAGTATTGAGATAAACTTTTGTTATTGACCAAATACTTATTTTCCACCATAATTTGCAAATAAATTCATTAAAAATCCTACAATGTGATTTTCTGTATTTTCTTTTCTCATTTTGTCTGTCATAGTTGAAGTGTACCTATGATGAAAATTACAGGCCTCTCTCATATTTTTAAGTGGAAGAACTTGCACAATTGGTGGCTGACTAAATACTTTTTTGCCCCACTGTATGTCTGTGTCTCCTTGAGAAGAAACAGGGTGAATTATAATGTTAAAAGGAAGAGCGTACGAGAGAGGAGAGAGCTAGCTAATTGCTATGCAGACGGAGTGCCCATGGGGTAGAGAGTGGTCTCAATCTAATTCCAGTTTAAGACTAATTCAGCAGTCAATCTGCTGGGCAAAAACTGATTGAATCAGCATTGTTTCCATGTAATTTCAATCAAAGAAATCAATATGGTGAATCAACATGGAAAATTGATTGGATTTGTAAAAAGTCATGAACGTAAGGGATTTTTGTCTTTTATTTTGCACAAATGTTCACCTAAATTCATGGACATGGTGATTTTAAAAAACAAACATTTTTTTTAAATTCACGTTAGTTGACAACTCAACCAAATGTAAATGAAAACTAGAAGTTGAACTGACGGCTGTGCCCAGTGGGATATTGTTTAGACTAGAGGGAGACCAACATGGCTTTAGCTGCTAGGACGCACCAGGGAAACCATGAAACCATGCGTCTCGCTCTTCTTTAGGGAACTGGCTGTGTGATCAAGTAGAAACATGTCACCATGCATCATTGTCTGTCCCACAGCTCAGTGTCTGCTCTGGTCTGGACTGGGGGGGACTGAGCAACTGACTCTGCTGCTAAATCAATGAGACTGAGAGTGTAGGCCTTGTTTTCATTTCGTATCAGGAGAATTGTGGTTTGCCTTGCAAATAGAAAGCGTAGGCTACCCATGTCATTTAGCCTATTACTGTGTGTCTGTTTGCAAACTTTGTTTCTAACTTTGTTGCAATTTTGTAACACTTAAAAAACATTCTAAACTAAATCATGTTTATTTGGCATTGTAGGCCAGTACCAATATGAAATTGTATTTGTCACATGCTTCGTAAACAACAGCTGTAGACTGACGGTGCATTTCTTACTTATGTGTTGTTTTCAAACAATGCAGAATTAAAGATAAAGATAAAACATGTAGATACAGTACCAGTCTAAAGTTTGGACACACCTACTCATTCCAGGGTTTTTCTTTATTTTCTACTTTTTTCTACATTGTAGGATAATAGTGAAGACTTCAAAACTATGTAATAACACATATGGAATTATGTAGTAACCAAAAAAAGTGTTAAACGATTCTAAATATATTTGAGATTCTTCGAAGTAGCCACTCTTTGCCTTGAAGACAGCTTTGCACACTCTTAGCATTCTCTCAACCAGCTTCATGAAGTAGTCACCTGGAATGGATTTCAATTAACAGTGTACCTTGTTCAATTAAGGTGTGCCTTGTTAATTTGTGGAATTTCTTTCCTTCTTAATGCATTTGAGCCAATCAGTTGTGTTGTGACAAGGTAGGGGTGGTATACAGAAGATAGCCCTATTTGGTAAAAGACCAAGTCCATATTATGGCAAGAACAGCTCAAATAAGCAAAGAGAAATGACAGTCCATCATTACTTTAAGACATGAATGTCAGTCAATCTGTAAAATATCAAGAACTTTGAAAGTTTCTTCAAGTGCAGTCGCAAAAACCGTGAAGTGCTATGATGAAACTGACTCTCATGAGTAACCGCCACAGGAAAGGAAGACCCAGAGTTACCTCTGCTGCAGAGGGTTAGAGTTAATTCATTAGAGTTCACTTCCGAAATTGCAGCCCAAATAAATGCTTCACAGAGTTCAAGTAACAGACACATCTCAACATCATCTGTTCAGGGGAGACTGTGTGAATCAGGCCTTCATGGTTGAATTGCTGCAAAGAAACCACTACTAAAAACATCAATAAGCTGAGGAGACTTGCTTGGGCCAATAAACACAAGCAATGGACATTAGACTGGAGGAAATCTGTCCTTTGCTCTGTTGAGTCCAGGTTTGCAATTATTTTTATTTTTTTTGGTTCCAATCTCCGTGTCTTTGTGAGAGGCAGGGTAGGTGAATGGAGGATCTCCTCATGTGTGGTTCCCACCACACAGCATGGAGGAGGAGGTGTGATGGTGTGGGGGTGCTTTGCTGGTGACACAGTCTGTGATTTATTTAGAATTCAATGCACACATATCCAGGATGGCTACCACAGCATTCTGTAGCTATACGCCATCACATCTGGTTTGCGCTTAGTGGGACTATCATTTGTTTTTCAACAGAACAATGACCCAACACACCTCCAGGTTGTGTAAGGGCTATTTGACCAAGAAGGAGAGTGATGGAGTGCTGCATCAGATGACATGGCTTCCGCAATCACCCAACCTCAACCCAATTGAGATGGTTTGGGATGAGTTCCCACATAGACAGCGTAGGCTACCCATGTCATTTAGCCTATTACTGTGTGTGTGTGTGTTTGCAAACTTTGTTTCTAACTTTGTGGCAATGCTGAGCACTTGTTGGCTGCTTCTCCTTCACTCTTCAGGAAAGTATTCCAGGTGAAGCTGGTTGAGAGAATGCCAAGAGTGTGCAAAGCTGTCATCAAGGCAAAGGGTGGCTACTTTTAAGAATCTTAGATATAAAATATATTTTGACTACAACCATTGAATGTATCTGTTTTGACCATGACAGTTTACAGTCTAAGGTAACGCCAAGTAATTTAGTCTCCTCAACTTGTGGAATCACATAGTAACCATCCCATCTGGTTTAATGGAATTCTAATTCAAGACTCTGATTTCATATCCACAACCTTTAACAATTTTTGTTGCTGTCGGAGAACTGGCTCAAAGATTTTCAACCAAAACCACAGTTCTCACTCCCATAGATAATAATCAACCAATATTCAGAATTCCGGAAATCTCAGCGTCAGCATTGGACAGCTTCTTCAGGAGCTCTAGAACAAAATATGTATTTGGTCTAGACACTGTATTCCTGAATAGACACAAATATTCTCTGATTGCCCCTATATTACATCCAGTTAATCTGTCCATTAACTATGGGTTCTTCCCCAACGCTTAGGAGTCTGCTGCAGTGATACCTCTTTTAAAGTCTGGTGACCCAACACTGGTGGAAAATGACCTACCTATAAGCATTCTTCCAGTGTTCTCAAAAGTAGCTGATAGATGGGTGGCTGATCATCTGACTGATCACCTCATTCAGGGCAAAACTCCATTCATCAAATGCAATTTGGATTCAGAACAAACCATTCTACTGGAACAGACAATTGCTATTTTCTGGAGTGCATTAAATCTAAACTGGACATACAGTTGAAGTCGGAAGTTTACATACACCTTAGCCAAATGCATTTAAACTCTGTTTTTTTTATTGTTTTATTTTTTTATATATTTTTTTTACAATTCCTGACATTTAATCCAAAGTAAAAATTCCTTTTTAGGCCAGTTAGGATCACCACTTTTTTTATTTTAAGAAAATGTCAGAATAATAGTAGAGAGAATGAGAGAATGATTAGAGAGAGAGAGAGAGAGTGATTTATTTCAGCTTTTAGTTCTTTCATCACAATCCCAGTGGGCCAGAAGTTTACATACACTCAATTAGTATTTAGTAGCATTGCCTTTCAACTGTTTAACTTGGGTCATACGTTTCGGGTAGCCTTCCACAAGCTTCCCACAATAAATTGGGTGAATTTTGGCCCATTCCTCCTGACAGAACTGGTGTAACTGAGTCAGGTTTGTTGGCCTCTTTTTTTATATATTATTATTTATTTTTTTAGAGGGAGGATCAGCTTAATATTGCGGAAGGAATGTTGCTTCCAATGTAATTGTCTGCATCATTTCCAATCCCCTATATTTTTTTGGGTAAATATATATATCCATACACGCATGCATACATATACACATATATACATATATACATACACATACCTATATAGACATACATACTTTTTTAAAGAATATACCTTATTATTATTCCCAGCAAACCCTCCCGCCTATCCCCCAATTGGAGTAAACTAATAAACACTTTTGCTTTTACCTTCAATTTATACATCTTATACACACTCTACATACAGTCTACTTTACAATAGTTCTCTCTTGTTTGTGCTTAGTCCTTCCTCTATTTCTGATGTCCATCCAGTTTTTGAATTCTATTTGTAACTATGCTATTTCACAGAAGTTCCGAACCTACACTATATACATTTTACAGATCCCGTATGCTTTACATTGTTTATCTTGTTATTAGTCCCACCCTTCAGCTCCATTCAACCTCTCCCATCTATCTCTCAACATCATCCATTTCGGATTTCTATTTGCCATATATTTTTCAACTGTGATGTGATGCTTGACAAAATAATTGAACCTTCCTATTCTCCTAGATTCTACAGATTGTAAATTAAAAATATTTTTGCTAATGTAATTATTATATTATTGATTGATTTACTATGGCTTTTCAAATCACCCAGTATTGCTTTCTGTAGTGTTAGTTCTAGGCAAATGTCGCAATTCTTCAGCCATTCCTGGACCTGTGACTAAAAACGACCTACATATGGACAATACCAAAATAAATGATCTAATGACTCTGCCTCCTCACAGCAGTATCTGCAGAGCTGGGAAGATTGTATCCCCCATATATATAACATTCTATTAGTTGCAAGAATTTTGTAAAGTAATTTATATTGAAAAATTCAAAGTTTTGAATCCGGCGTTGTTTTGCATATCTATTCATAAACCATGTGCCATGGAATGGGTACATTGAAAATCTCTTCCCAAATATTTTGCAATTTATATGGCACAGCAGTCAGTTTTTTGGTCCTTAAATGAAATTGGTATATGTTTTTATTTATCACACTTTTATTTAACCATTTATGTTCTTTAATACATGACCGACATACAAGTTCCTTACTTTTTTCCCCTTCTACTTGCCTCTTCCAATTTTGTGGTAATGCTGCAATTAATTGCTTGTAATTTTGGGTAGAGCAGTAGAGCAGACATTCCACCATTCCACCAGTCCTATTTATATCATTCACTAAAATTATAAATTTTTAAAACATTTCTTCGATAAATACAGTTTTTTAAATCAATTAGTATATTTGAATTTAACCACAATATTTGTTGTACTATTTGTCCCGTCCTTTCAGGTGGATTAAACTGAAATTGCAACCAACTTTCTAAGCCTTGTTTAAAAAAAATAAAGATATTTTGGAGATTATTTCCTTTTCAAACAACCGAAAGTGAGCAGGTGTAATCTGAATAAAGGGGAAAAGGCCCTTAGACATTTGTACCAATTGACTAGAGAACCAGTTTGGATTTAAGTATAACTTTTGTATGACTGATGCCTTTAGTGAGATGTCTAATGCTTTAATATTTAATGATTTCTGCCCACCAAATTCGTATTCCTTATATAAATAGGCCCTTTTAATTTTATCTGGCTTGCCGTTCCAAATAAAATGTAATATTTTTTGTTCATATAATTTAAAAAGCAGGTCACTAGGTGTAGGCAAAACCATAAGCAAATAAGTAAACTGTGATATAACTAAGGTGTTAATCAGGGTGATTTTTCCACAAATAGACCGGTATTTTCCTTTCCATGGTAACAAGATCTTATCTATTTTTGCTAACTTTCTATAAAAAATGTATTGGAGTGAGATCATTTCTTTCTTTTGGGATTTGTGTACAGAGTATGTCCACATCTCCGTCAGACCATTTAATTGGTAAACTACATGGTAATGTAAAATGTGATTTTTTTTTTTTGTGATCCAATACGTAATATGGTACATTTATCATAATTTGGTTTTAATCCAGAGGATAGCAAAAGTATCTAGATCCTCTAAGAGGCCGTGGAGAGACTCCAATTGTGGTTTTAAAAGAACATGAATCATCAGCGTACAATGACACAATCCCTTAATATTATTGTTTGATCTAATCTTAGCAGCTAACATTTCGATGGCAATAATAAATACATATGCCGATAGTGGACAACCTTGTTTTACTCCTCTAGATAGTTTAAAACTTTCTGAAATGTAGCCATTATTTATTATTTTACACCTAGGGTTACTATACATAACCGTAACCCATTTTATAAGAGATTCCCCAAAAGTTATAGATAAACTCCAGTCGTACTTTATCAAAAGCCGGTCCTTCTGTAGCTTAGTTGGTAGAGCATGGCGCTTGTAACGCCAGGGTAGTGGGTTCGATCCCCGGGACCACCCATACGTAGAATGTATGCACACATGACTGTAAGTCGCTTTGGATAAAAGCGTCTGCTAAATGGCATATATTATTATTATTATTTGAAAGCCTTTTCCAAATCAGCTATGAAAACCAGGCCTGGTGTCCCCGATATTTCATAGTGTTCTATTGTTTCCAGTACTTGTCTTATATTATCTCCAATGTATCGTCCATGTAAAAAACCTGTCTGATTAGGATGAATAATATCTGACAATACTTTTTCAATTTTATGTGCCAAGCATTTTGCTAGGATTTTTGCATCACAACACTGAAGTGTAAGAGGTCTACCATTTTTTTAAATGGACTGGATCTTTATATATACCACTTGGGTCCTGTGTCAGTAATAATGATATCAGGCCTTCTTGTCCTTTGAGTATACCAAAAAAAGTTTTGTATACTTCCACTGGTATGCCATCTAGCCCTGGACTTTTCCCATCCTTAAAGGCCCCAATTGCCTCAAGCAGTTCCTCCTCAGTAATTTGGCCTTCACATGAGTCTTTCTGTACAGATATTAATTTTACATTATTATTAGGAAAAAAATCCATACAATTAGTTTCAGTTAGTGGAGATGGAGGAGCCTGAAATTAAAACATATTCTTAAAGTACTTTACTTCCTCTTTCAAAATATCATCCGGTGAATCATGCGTGACTCCATCATTTGTCCAAGTTTTAATACATTTTTTTGATAGCATGTTGAAGATTGAAAAATAATTTGGTGCATTTTTCCCCATATTCCATCCAATTCGCTTTATTATTATAATATATTACAATATTAGATCTTTCTTGAATAAGTTCCTCCATTTCTTTTTGTTTTTCCTCTAACTGATTCTGTGCCTCTATAGTACCGTTTGTATATGCTACTGTTAGTCCTTCAATTTCCTTTGTTAAGATGTAAATTGCTTTTGTTTTCTAGATGAGCACTGAATTGCATTGCCTCTAAAGGCACATTTAAGTGTCCCATACAGTAAGGGGATCTGCTGTACCTTTGTTGGCCTCTTTGCTCGCACACACTTTTTCAGTTCTGCCCACAAATTTTCTATATGATTGAGGTCAGGGCTTTGTGATGGCCACTCCAATACCATGACTTTGTTGTCCTTAAGCCATTTTGCCACAGCTTTGGAAGTATGCTTGGGGTCATTGTCCATTTGGAAGACCCATTTGCGACCAAGTTTTAACTTGTCTTGAGATGTTGCTTCAATATATCCACATAATTCTCCTGCCTCATAATCTATTTTGTGAAGTGCACCAGTCCCTCCTGCAGCAAAGCACCCCCACAACATGATGCTACCACCCCCGTGCTTCACGTTTGGGATGGTGTTCTTCGGCTTGCAAGCCTCCCCCCTTTTCCTCCAAACATAACGATGGTCATTATGGCCAAACATTTCTATTTTTGTTTCATCAGACCAGAGGACATTTCTCCAAAAAGTACAATCTTTGTCCCGATATGCAGTTGCAAACCGTAGTCTGGAAGCGGCAGATTTGTTATGGAATATCTACATAGGCATCCAGAGGCCCATTATCAGCAACCATCACTCCTGTGTTCCGATGGCACGTTGTGTTGGCTAATCCAAGTTTATCATTTTAAAAGGCTAATTGATCATCAGAAAACCCTGCGCTGTGTCCTACTCCCTTCACAGAACAGTGCAAACTGGCCCTAGAATATAAAGAGGAGAGGGAGGCCCCGGTGCACAACTGAGCAAGAGGACAAGTACATTTACTAGACACTAGAGTGTCTAGTTTGAGAAACAGACGCCTCACAAGTCCTCAACTGGCAGCTTCATTAAATAGTACCCGCAAAACACCAGTCTAGGCAACAGGTGTGTGTGTGTGTGTGTGTGTGTGTGTGTGTGTGTGTGTGTGTGTGTGTGTGTGTGTGTGTGTGTGTGTGTGTGTGTGTGTGTGTGTGTGTGTGTGTGTGTGTGTGTGTGTGTGTGTGTGTGTGTGTGTGTGTGTGTGTGTGTGTGTGTGTGTGTGTAGAGTTAGTGCAAAAAAAGGTGAATGCGGGTAGCCATTTGATTAGCTATTTTTAGTAGTCTTGTTTAGCCGTCTTATGGCTTGAGGGTAGAAGCTGTTCAGGTTCCTGTTGGTTCCAGACTTGGTGCACTGGTACCGCTTGCCATGCAGTAGCAGAGAGAACAGTCTATGGCTTAGGTGGCTGGAGTCTTGGACAATTTTTGGGGCCTTCCTCTGACACCGCCTGGTATAGAGGTCCTGGATGGCAGGGAGCTCAGTTCCAGTGATGTACTTATCACCCTCGGTAGCGCCTCCTGTCGTTCCCTCTGGGTGTGTGTGGACCTTGTTAATTCCTTAGTGATGTGGACACCAAGGAACTTGAAGCTCTCAACACACTTGAAACAAGTTGGTATGACAGACCTGGTCAGGGATAGGTTGAAAATGTGAGTGAAGACACCTGCCAGTTGGTCAGCGCATGCTCTGAGTAAGTGTCCTCATAATCCATCTGGCCCTGTGAATGTTAACCTGTTTATAGGTCTTACTGACATCTGCGACAGAGAACGAGATCACACATTCATCCGGAACAGGCTGATATAAGGCTATTGTACCTCCCTTTTAACATTGCTCTGCATCTATGACCATATCCAACCCCATCCACCTGCGCTTTGCCCATGGGCTGCACCACCTCCACCCAGAGAGGGGGGTTTGGCTCTTAGTGGTACACACCAGTGAATGGAAAAGCTCAACTGGAGCTGGTGTTGCAGGGATGTAGTTTTTTTTGGCGCCATCAAGAAAATAAAGACCTCAATCTGAAATCTCCCAGATGGAATAGTGTTTACTTTGAGAACAGTTTGCCCCAGTCGCTCCTCCCGCATCCACATCCCTCTTCCCTCTTCAGTGGAACAGTCTGCTCACATGAGCTAAAAATAAGTTGTGAGTAAGCCAGGCCAACTGTACTGTTCATGCATTACTTATGGTAGTGTTAGCTTGTTCCCATCCTTGTCTTCATAAAAAAAGACTAACTCTGAGTGTATTCAGTAGGGAGTAAATACTGAATAGTCCTGTAGCTCAGTGTGGTCCCTCCGTAGCTCAGTGTGGTCCCTCTGTAGCTCAGTGTGGTCCCTCTGTAGCTCAGTGTGGTCCCTCTGTAGCTCAGTGTGGTCCCTCTGTAGCTCAGTGTGGTCCCTCTGTAGCTCAGTGTGGTCCCTCTGTAGCTCAGTGTGGTCCCTCTGTAGCTCAGTGTGGTCCCTCTGTAGCCCAGTGTGGTCCCTCTGTAGCCCAGTGTGGTCCCTCTGTAGCCCAGTGTGGTTCCTCTGTAGCCCAGTGTGGTTCCTCTGTAGCCCAGTGTGGTTCCTCTGTAGCCCAGTGTGGTTCCTCTGTAGCCCAGTGTGGTTCCTCTGTAGCCCAGTGTGGTTCCTCTGTAGCCCAGTGTGGTTCCTCTGTAGATCAGGTAGTACATTGTTGAGATGGGTTCGATTCCCAGGACCACCCATACATACGTCACTTTGGATAAAAGCGTCTTAAGTGGCTTACAAAAATTTGGACACACCTACTCATTCAAGGGTTTTTCTTTATTTTTACTATTTTCTACATTGTAGGATAATAGTAAAGACATCAAAACTATGAAATAACACATATGGATTCATGTAGTAACCAAAAAAGGGTTAAACAAATATATTTAATATTATAGATTCTTCAAAGTAGCCACCCTTTGCCTTGATGACAGCTTTGCACACTCTTGGCATTCTCTCAACCAGCTTCATGATGTTGACACGCCATCCCATCTGGTTGCAGAAAATAGCAAAAATAAAGAAAAACCCTGGAATGAGTTGGTGTGTCCAAACCTTTGACTGAGGCTGTATATTATTTATATTATTATTATTGTATTAACTTATTAAGTCGAGCAATCCCGTATCCGGGAGCGTAATCATAGCCTCAAGCTCATTACCATAACGCAACGTTAACTATTCATTAAAATTGCAAATGGAAATTAAATAAATATATTGGCTCACACGCTTAGCCTTTTGTTAACAACACTGTCATCTCAGATTTTCAAAATATGCTTTTCAACCATAGCTACACAAGCATTTGTGTAAGAGTATTGATAGCTAGCATAGCATTAAGCCTAGCATTCAGCAGGCAACATTTTCACAAAAACAAGAAAAGCCTTCAAATAAAATAATTTACCTTTGAAGAACTTCGGATGTTTTCAATGAGGAGACTCTCAGTTAGATAGCAAATGTTCAGTTTTTCCAAAAATATTATTTGTGTAGGAGAAATAGCTCCGTTTTGTTCATCACGTTTTGTTCACCCCCGAAAATTCAGTCATTACAACGGCAAACTTTTTTCCAAATTAACTCCATAATATCGACAGAAACATGGCAAACGTTGTTTAGGATCAATCCTCAAGGTGTTTTTCACATATCTATTCGATGATAAATAATTCGTGGCAGTTTGGTTTCTCCTCTGAACCAAATGGAAAAATGCACGCAGCTGGAGATTACGCACTAATTTTGACGGAGGACACCAAGCGGACACCTGGTAAATGAAAGTCTCTTATGGTCAATCTTCCAATGATATGCCTACAAATACGTCACAATGCTGCAGACACCTTGGGGAAACGACAGAAAGTGTAGGCTCATTCCTGGCGCATTCATAGCCATATAAGGAGACATTGGAACACAGCACATTCAAAATTTGGGGCACTTCCTGTATGAAATTTCATCTTGGTTTCGCCTGTAGCATTAGTTCTGTGGCACTCACAGACAATATCTTTGCAGTTTTGGAAACGTCAGTGTTTTCTTTCCATAGCTGTCAATTATATGCATAGTTGAGCATCTTTTCGTGACAAAATATCTTGTTTAAAACGGGAATGTTTTTTTATCCCAAAATTAAAAGAGCGCCCCCTATATCGAAGAAGTTAACTAACCTGCTAACATGAACAGACGGTGTGTTCTGTATGATGCCGCTGTATCTCGTGTATGCTGTGACCCACAACACTGGGGAGTTGCGTTGACAACAAACTGTTCTTGACTCCATGCCCAATGGGGATAGTAATGATTTATTTAACTGTGGTAGATGTGACAATCTGAGTGGGTGTGAGCGTGAATCGGTATCTGTGTCCAAAATAATCTTGCGGATGAGTCCAAACACATGTGTACATGGTGTGTGTACATTATGTAGAGTGTTGGCATACTGTCTTTTCAGGAGGAAACCCTCCTCTAATCACTTTAGTCCTATAGAATCCCTATAGAAGGTGACGAGCATAACTGGAACATCTAAACCTCACCGTGGCTTTTCCTGCCTGTGTGTGTCTCCAGCCACACACAGGCTGGAGACACACTGCCCACTGAGAACTTTCCCAGATGATACGACCCAGGAAGAATCTCATCTCTGGCCTCAGATAAACCGATCACCCGTTCTGATTGGGTGAAGCATCAGACACAGGAAACCATTGTTCATTATCTAACCGTTTTTGGAACGTTATCTCAGACTCCGCAGCACCTGTGATATAATGTTTCAATAACGGACCAAGTTGGACTGAGTTGATTTGGAGGCAGGGCAGTCAGGGGTTCGTTCAACAGCTGTTAATTCCTTAAGCGTTCCTCTGTGTTTGCCAGAGAGGCCCTTGGACTGTTGCTGCTTTGGTTTACTTGTTAGAATAGATGTGTAGTTCCATTCACCCTGACAACTGTCTTAGTCCCAGCTAGAGTAGTGGCTTTCTGTTTGACTGGCCCCCTATGCTGCACCTTGAGTAGGCAGACCTTATGTGAAGTGGTGAGATTGAGTTTTACGGTGCAGATTTGCAATGAGGCAGCTTATACTCCTCTCCTCCAGATCTAACAGGCCTCATTCAGACTGAGCTCAGATGATGATGATGATGGTGATAATAATGATGATGATGATGATGATAACAGCAGTTTTAATGTTGACTAGGTTTTGCTCACATGGCTCCCATGGTTCAGGGAGAGGGGGAAGGTAGGACAGGGGGTTTGAGGGAGGACATATTTATCATCTGTGTTCACCAGGGGTGATGGTGAGGTGAATGCATTCCAGATGGATTGTGCGTCTGTGTGTGTGTGTGTGTGTGTGTGTGTGTGTGTGTGTGTGTGTGTGGCAGCAGCAGCAGTGCTTACGGAGGTGGTTGGCAGAGAGACTGCTCTGCTTCAAGGCCAGATTCTCAGGCAGATAGCTAGATCGGGTGAGAGAGAAGAGGGAGAGAGTGAGAAAAAGAGAGAAAGTAGAAAGCTGACTGAGCCCCAATAGACAAGCTCAATATGACCTGCCATCACACCAACTCAGCACTCTTCCCCCTTTGTGTACCCCTCCTTTCCTCCCCTAACTCTCCTCTTCTCCCCCTGTCTCTTTCTCCTCCTCCATATTATTCCTCTATCTTATTTCTCCTCTCTTCTCTGTCCTCCCCCTCATTCTCTGTGTATATCTCTGATTCATCCTGCTCTGGCATCCATGTGTCTCCGTATTTAGTTCACTCTCTTCCTCCACTTCCTCCTTTCATCCTGTCACTGGAGTCACACCAACACTTTCATCATCCAGCTCACATGTCTTTCCATCCGTCCTTCTCTCCGCCAGAGCACTGCCGCTAAGCACTTGACACTAGTAGCTAGCTACTTTAATCTATCACTGTTTTCTGGTCATCTGTTGTCTTTCCTTCTCCCTCTTTTCATTCCTTCTTTAATTTGCTTAATCCCTCTCGTCCCCCTCTCCCTCCCTCTCGTCCCTCTCTCTCCCTCCCTCTTGTCCCTCTCTCTCCCTCCCTCTTGTCCCTCTCTCTCCCTCCCTCTCGTCCCTCTCTCTCCTTCCCTCTCGTCCCCCTCTCTCTCTCGTCCCTCTCTCTCCCTCCCTCTCGTCTCTCTCTCCCTCTCTCTCCCTCCCTCTCGTCTCTCTCTCCCTCTCTCTCCCTCCCTCTCGTCTCTCTCTCTCTCCCTCCCTCTCGTCCCTCTCTCTCCCTCCCTCTCTCCCTCTCCTCTCCCTCCCTCTCTCTCCCCTCCCTCTCGTCCCTCTCCCTCCCTCCCTCTCGTCCCTCTCCCTCCCTCCCTCGTCCCTCTCCCTCCCTCCCTCCTCCCTCTCTCCCTCCCTCCCTCTCGTCCCTCTCTCCCTCCCTCTCGTCCCTCTCTCGTCCCTCTCCCTCCCTCTCGTCCCTCTCTCTCCCTCCCTCTCGTCCCTCTCTCTCCCTCCCTCTCGTCCCTCTCTCTCCCTCCCTCTCGTCCCTCTCTCTCCCTCCCTCTCGTCCCTCTCTCTCCCTCCCTCTCTCCCTCCTCTCCCTCCCTCTCTCCCTCTCTCCCTCCCTCCCTCTCGTCCCCTCTCCCTCCCTCTCGTCCCTCTCTCTTTCTCTCTCCCTCCCTCTCGCCCCTCCCTCTCTCTCTCCCTCCCTCCCTCTCGTCCCCCTCCCTCCTCTCTCTCCCTCTCTCTCGTCACTCCCTCTCGCCCCTCCCTCTCTCTCTCCCTCCCTCTCGTCCCTCTCTCTCTCTCTCTCTCCCTCCCTCCCGTCTCTCCCTCTCTCCCTCCTCTCCCTCCCTCTCGTCCCTCTCTCTCTCTCTCACTCTCTCTCCCTCCCTCCGTCCCTCCCTCCCGTCCCTCCTTCCCTCCCTCTCTCTCGTCCCTCCCTCCCTCTCTCTTGTCCCTCCGTCCCTCACTCCCTCACTCACTCCCTCCCTCTCTCTCGTCTCTCCTCTCTCTCTCTCTCTCTCTCTCCCTCCCTCTCTCTCTCTCTGTCCCTCCCTCTCTCTGTCCCTCCCTCTCTCTGTCCCTCCCTCTCTCTGTCCCTCCCTCTCTCTGTCCCTCCCTCTCGTCCCCCTCCCTCTCATCCCTCCCTCTCTCTCGTCACTCCCTCTCTCTCATCCCCCTCCCTCTCTCTCGTCACTCCCTCTCTCTCGTCACTCCCTCCCTCTCTCTCACTCCCTCCCTCTCTCTCGTCACTCCCTCCCTCCCTCTCGTCACTCCCTCTCTCTCTCATCACTCCCTCTCTCTCTCTCTCTCTCTCGTCTCTCCCTCCCTCTCTCTCTCTCTCTCGTCACTCCCTCTCTCTCGTCACTCCCTCTCTCTCGTCACTCCCTCTCTCTCTCTCTCGCTCTCTTTCGCTCTCTCTCCCTCCCTCCCTCTCGTTACTCCCTCTCTCTTGTCCCTCCCTCCCTCTCTCTTGTCCCTCTCTCCCGTCCCGCTCTCTCTCTCTCGCTCTCCCTCCCTCTCGTCCCTCTCTCTCTCTCTCTGTCTCTCAAATGGGAGTGACTTATAGGCCTGTGTTTGAACAGGTAATACACCACACCTTGTTTAGGATAGAGGGTTATTACAAAAGTTGCTAAGGTCTGATGTGGGAGTTGGGAATCCAACTACAGTCAGTTCAATTATATTTCTAGCCCCGTTTGCCTTTTTGCTTTACTTTCAGGGTGTATGGGTTGTATGGGTGGTCCGGTGCCATTCGAAAATACTGATGACACATTTCTTACATAATAACCACAGAGAGGAGGGAAAAAAAGAGTGTAAAAAAAATTGCCATCAAAGTATCATTGTAGATATTTCCCCCAATATATTTTACTCTGTAATACTTAAACTGTTTGGTCAGAATATTCTTGTATTTCTTCATCAAAGTTGGACATTGTGTTTGTTTCTGCCTCTGTGTGTGTACTACAGCAACTTTTCTGAGGAATATGTTAACAAAATGAATAAATAGCACTTGCTCTTTACATAAAGAACACACTGCTCATTTTTGTTCAACTGAGTCTATTTGACCACTGTAGGTTTGATGCAGACAGTAGCCTATGTATATGTACTGCCTGCTGAATTAGTATTTGTGTATGTTGTATGTCTGTTTAATCACATCAGTGACCAATGTTCTCCTCTTTCTCAGGTGATATCACACAGAAGGGATATGAGAAGAAAAGGACTAAACTTCTGCTTCCCTTCTTTATTCATACACCAGGTAAGAAACAAACAAGCATTTCGCTGCACCCGCTATAACATCTGCTAAACTGTGTACACGACCCATAAAACCTTATCCTGGATACATCTCCTGATAATGCCACTCAGGCCTATGAGAACATACCTTCAATATTCAACTACTGTTTTTGTTTGATTTTAGATTATTTACCAAATTTGCCATGAGGATTTTTTTTTTCTCTCTCCTCCATTAAGAAGATGAAGAAACATGGTCAAATCTGCTTGGTGCTCACTGCTGCCTCACAGTGGTAGTGCCGGTCACTAAAGTGTCTCCAGACTCCTCCAGTCCACGGATGCCGAGAGACGATGGTCCAGCGGCCCATTGTGACTTAGCTACGCGGCTCTTAGACCACCGACGCACCTCCCCCCAAAATTCCCAACCAGCAGGGCTCTGCGTACGTGTCTTCTATTCATTTGAATGGGGGTGACGGTTGGATAAATTGCTTGAGCCGCGCTGTGAATTTGAAATGCATAAAAGCCAACGGTCCAATATTCCAGAACACTGCCGTGCGAACGCATACACGTTTCTGGACTCTGATTGGTGCATTATCCTCTACTTCCCTCTTTATTCGCTCACTTCCTTTATGGGTTGATTGTCTGTAAATGTGAACAATTTCAGACAGCATTTCTCAGCGATGAGCAAAGCTGCTCCCTTGTTTACAATGTTCTGTCCCTTTACAAAATAACCCTAGTCACGATGTACTATTATGGTGAGACCCTTTTAGAGACATCTTTAACATTTTGATGAAAATGCGGTATGTCGTAAAAGCACATGCAGATCCTAATGACATTTTTGTAAGATTGTGATTATGAATCTCTATTTGAGAGGCAGTAATATATTCTCTTCATCGTGTGAGGATTAAGTCACTTAGAGGTCAGGTCAAGGGTCATATCCCAAGGGCCTTAGTAGGAGAAGGAAGAAGTGGAAGCCTATAGAGTTCTGAACCCTTTTTTATGTTTGTATCCATGAAAATGAGAGAGCGACAGCTCTTTACTCTTTAATTGTTTTTTCCCTCATAAATCTACACACAATACCCCATAATGACAAAGGAAAAACAGGTTTTTATACATTTTTGCAAATGTATGAAAAAAAGAAGAAGAAATATCACGTTAACATGGCACACATCTATTTGGGGAGTTTCTCCTATTCTTCTCTGCAGATCCTCTCAAGCTCTTAGGTTGGATGGGGAGCATCGCTGCACAGCTATTTTCATGTCTCTCCAGAGATCGGGAGAGTCCGGGCTCTTGCTGTGCCACTCAAAGACATTCAGAGACTTGTCCCGAAGCCACTCCTGCGTTGTCTTGGCTCTGTGCTTAGTGTCGCTGTCCTGTTGGAAGGTGAACCTTTGTCCCCAGCCTGAGGTCCTGAGCGCTCTGGAGCATGTTTTTATCAATGATCTCTCTGTACTTTGCTCCGTTCATCTTTCCCTTGATCCTGACTATTCTACCAGTCCCTGCTGCTGAAAAACATCCCTACAACATGATGCTTCACTGTAAGGATCGATCAATCAATCAAATTTATTTATAAAGCCCTTCTTACATCAGCTGATGTTACAAAGTGCTGTACAGAAACCTAGCCTAAAACCCCAAACCTCAAGCAATGCAGGTGTAGAAGCACGGTGGCTAGGAAAAACTGCCTAGAAAGGCCAGAACCTAGGAAGAAACCTAGAGAGGAACCAGGCTATGAGGGGTGGCCAGTCCTCTTCTGGCTGTGCCGGGTGGAGATTATAACAGAACATGGCCAAAATGTTCAAATGTTCATAGATGACCAGCAGGGTCAAATAATAATAATCACAGTGGTTGTCGAGGGTGCAACAGGTCTGCACCTCAGGAGTAAATGTCAGTTGGCTTTTCATAGCCGATCATTCAGAGTATCTCTTCCGCTCCTGATGTCTCTAGAAAGTTGAGAACAGCAGGTCTGGGACAGGTAGCACGTCCGGTGAACAGGTCAGGGTTCCATAGCCGCTGGCAGAACAGTTGAAACTGGAGCAGTAGCACAGCCAGGTGGACTGGGGACAGCAAGGAGTCAACAGGCCAGGTAGTCCTGAGGCATGGTCCTAGGGTCTCAGGTCCTCCGGGAGAGAAAGAGAGAGAGAATTAGAGAGAGCATTCTTAAATTTACACAGGACACCAGATAAGACAGGAGAAATACTCCAGATATAACAAACTGACCCTAGCCCCCCGACACATAAACTACTGCAGCATAAATACTGGAGGTTGAGACAGGAGGGGTCGGGAGAAACTGTGGCCCCAAACAGGCAGGATATAACCCCACCCACTTTGCCAAAGCACAGCCTACACACCACTAGAGGGATATCTTCAACCACCAACTTACCATCCTGAGACAAGACCGATTATAGCCCACAAAGATCTCTGCCACGGCACAACCCAAGGGGGGATGGTATTGTGATGAGCGGTGCCTGGTTTCCTCTAGATGTGACGCATTCAGGCCAAAGAGTAACATTTAGGTTTCATCAGAACAGAGAATCTTGTTTCTCATGGTCTGAGTCCTTTAGGCGCCTTTTGTACTGAGAAGTGTCTTTTGTCTGGCCACTCTACCATAAAGGCCTGATTGTTGGAGGGCTACAGAGATGGTTGTCCTTCTGGAAGGTTCTTCCATCTCCACAGAGGATCTCTGGAGCTCTGTCAGAGTGACCATCACATTCTTGGTCACCTCCCTGACCAAACACCTTATTTACATAAATATTCAGACCCTTTGCTATTAGACTCGAAATTGAACTCCGGTGCATCCTGTTTCCATTGATCATCCTTGAGATGTTTCTACAACATGATTGGAGTCCACCTGTGGTAAGTTCAATAGATTGGGCATGATTTGTAAAGGCACAAACCTGTCTATATAAGGTCCCACAGTTGACAGTGCATGTCAGAGCAAAAACCAAGCCATGGGCCTCCCGATTGCTCAGTTTGGCCGGGTGGCTAGCTGTAGGAAGAGTCTTGATGGTTCCAAACTTCTTCCATTTAAGAATGATGGAGGCCACTGTGTTTTTGGGGACCTTCAATGCTGCAGACATGTTTTGATACCATTCCCCAGATCTGTGCCTTGACACAATCCTGTCTTGGAGCTCTACGGACAATTCCGTCGACCTCATGGCTTGTTTTATTTATTTATTTGTATTATTTTATTTGTTGTACTTTTACCCCTTTGTCTCCCCCATTTCATGATATCCAATTGGTAGTTACAGTCTTGTCCCATCGCTGCCACTCACCTACGGACTTGGGATAGGCGAAGGTCGAGAGCCATGCATCCTTCGAAACACGACCCTACCAAGCCGCACTGCTTCTTGACACACTGTTTGCTTTGCCCGGAAGCCAGCCACACCAATATGTCGGAGGAAACACCGTCCAGCTGGTGACCAAAGTCAGCTTGCAGGCGCCCTGCACAAGGAGTCGCTAGAGCGCGATGGGACAAGGAAATCCTGGCCAGCCAAACCCTCCCATAACCCAGCCGACGCTTGACCAATTGTGCACTGCCTCATGAGTCTCCCGGTCACGGCTGGCTATGACACAGCCTGGGATTGAATCCGGGTCTATAGTGATGCCTCAAGCACTACGATGCTGATGCAGTAGCTTAGACCGCTGCACCATTCGGTATGCTCATGGCTTGGTTTTTGCTCTGACATGCGCTGTCAGCTGTTGGACCTTATATACAAAAGCGTGTGCCTTTCCAAATAATTTGGGGGGCTCCCGAGTGGCGCAGCAGCCTAAGGCACTGCATCTTAGTGCTAGAGGCTTCACTACAGACCCTGGTTCGATTCCAGGCTGTTGCACAACCGGCCGTGTTGGGAAGTCCCATAGGTCGGCGCAAGAATTGGCCAGTGTAGCCGTCATTGTAAATAAGAATTTGTTCTTAACTGGCTTGCCTAGTTCAATAAAGGTTCAATAGAAAAATACAAATAAATGTCCAATCAATTGAATTTACCACAGGTGGACTCCAATCAAGTTGCAGAAACATCTCAGGAATGATCAATGGAAACGTGATATACCGGAGCTCAATTTTGAGTCTAATAGCAAAGTGTCTGAATACATTGCATTAAAAAAATCTGAAAATATGTTTTCGCTTCGTCATTATGGGGTAGTGATGAGGAAAAAATATAATTAAATCCATTTTAGAATTAGGCTGTAACGTAACAAAAATGTGTCAAAAGTGAATGGGTCTGAATGCACCGTATATACTATAGACTTTGTGTACTGTCTTTTTGTCTCCTAGTCATCTACTTTATTATTTTGTACTCCCCAGTGGAAGCCCCCCCCCCTGCCTATGATGCCCAGGCTCCTGGTCCTAGCAATGCCTCTGGCTCCACCCATGCCAATGCTCACACCCAGGCTCCTCCACCCAGCTCCTCTTCCCGCTATCGTGATCGTCGCTCTCGGCGACCGCACCGCAGCGGAGGGACCAGGGATGACCGCTACCGATCAGGTGGGCAACAACTTGTCTCAGTTTCCATTTTTTAAATCAACACTTATGTTGCCTTAGGAAATCCAGTCACAGTCAATAATGTTGCATTTTTGGTTCATGTTAAGTTCTTTTTCATTTCATTCAATATAAGCATTAAGTAGTCAATTTATGGTCAAATCTGGTTTGAAGCAGAATCTTGTAATCCTGTAATGGTTGCAAATAGCCCAATGAAAGGGCTGCTTTGTGTGTGCGTGTTGGATTGTGAGTGCTGGCTGAGGTCGTGTGTGTGTGTGTCCTGTTGGGCTGTTGAGAAAGAGAAGTCCCTACAGTGTGCAGCAGAATCCCCTCTAAAGGGGAGCCCAAGAGGCCAGATCCCTCACATTGTGATTGGGGAGTGAGGTCATGGCTTGGCAATGTGCTGGACTGTGGAGAGAGCAGGGGGAATACTAAACAGGAAGGAGGATCTCGGCACAATATCATTATTTTGTAGATTCTATAGAGTACAGGGAAGGAGTGTTAGAATGGACTGTTAGATGGTTGAGAAGACATGAAAAAATAACGAATGGTAGAAGTGTATAAGAGTCTTTCTGTCCTCTCTCTTTCTCTCTCTCCTTCTGTTACTAGAGGTGCATGCAGTGTACATGTGTCCTCCCTCTAGGCAGCTTCATACTCAGCTTCATACATTTCTCTCTCCTCCCATCCCTGTTTGGACAGCCTCTGCATCAGTCTGGTCTCGCCTCTCACGTGAGACACACATGCACGTACACACACACGCACACTAGCTCCCATACCTCATTGTGGAGTGGAGTTTTGGGGGATGAAGGACGGAAGGACCACCACTGTGTGGGGTCTGTTTGAGCTAATAGGACAGCTCACCAGAGAGAACAGCAAAAATGATTCAAGTTCCATTTGACGTGTCGAGGAATCTCAGGGGATCTCGCTGGAAGTCCGACTGGATTCAGGGCAAGGATTGGGAAAGAGGGAAAGGAAATGAGAGCTGGTAGCCAGGTGGAAATAAATAGGATGCAGGGACAATGGAGAAGGACTTTGAAGAGAATTGACGTTTGAGGGCAAACACTGTTCTATTACAGGATAACGGAGGAATATCACAGAGAAATTGAGCAGGACTGAGAGGGAGATAGCGAGGAGGGATAGAGTGAGGGGTCAGGGAAGAGCAGCGATGGGTGGGTCAGTCACACTCCCAGCAGTCCTTATGAAGAACCTGCTGACACCTCAGTCTCCTTGAGAGAGTGTGATGGGGAGATCGAGAGAGAGCGAGATAGAGGAGGGGGTAGAGCTACAGAGAAAGGAATCCTGAGAGGGTGCGATCAAGAGGACTGAGAGATTGATAATTAGCTATCAGCGATATGAGGATGTTTAGGTCCAGGTAGTCTGGCGTGTGTGTAGCCTAAATGAGCTTACATGGGTGTGTGTAGGGTATGTTCGTGTTGCTAGGCTGAGGTGCTGCAAGTGTGTTGTTGTGTGGGCTCTGATCGCGTCTGGCTGTCTGTGCTGTTCATTGTTGGTTGTCGTGGAGTGCCGGAGAGGAAGAGGACAGACACCTAACAACTTTAACATTTTAACGCCCGGCAACCTCGGCTATCACCAGGAGATGCCTCTCGGACGTGTGTGACGGTCGTTCTCTCATGTTTCTATGGCGATGAATGATCACGCATGCAGCGTATAGGAAGAATGGGAACAGAATAGCCGTCTATTTTTAGTAGAATCAAACGTTGTCTTATGCCATTCTATAGTGTTGGTTATGCAATGTGTTGTGTTTGATGGTTTATGTAGATTTTATTACCTATTCTGATTGTGTCATGAGGAAATGTATCAGAAAGTGCTGATGTGTCTTCTGGTCATCCTCTGATCTGTGTGTGTGTGTGTGTGTGTGTGTGTGTGTGTGTGTGTGTGTGTGTGTGTGTGTGTGTGTGTGTGTGTGTGTGTGTGTGTGTGTGTGTGTGTGTGTGTGTGTGTGTGTGTGCAAGGATGGGTGAGCAAGATAATAGCCCCTCTCTCTCCAGCAAACAGTCTGGTTTCCTGTTACAGCAGGACCTAACTGCCATCTCTCCTATTCTGATGGTTGAAAGTCAAACCTCCATTCAGCTTTAACTGTGTTGACAGAACAGTGATTGTCTTTATGCATCAGTATCTATGTAATAATAATTTTTTAAATATCTCTGACTGGCAGGTTCAATTAAATTTCAGTTATACTTTTCCAGAAAAACGAATGTTTATCTTGGATGTTCTCATCTTCCTCTCCATCCCTATTCCCTATCCTTTGCAATCATCCAAATTCAAAATGGTAATTTCTTCCGCTTTCCCTCACTCCCTTTCTCTCTCTCCCGTTGTCCCAGATATCCACACAGAGGCGGTGCAGGCTGCGTTGGCCAAACACAAGGAGGAGAAGATGGCACTACCCATGCCCACCAAACGCCGCTCCACCTACGTTCAGTCGCCCATCAACAACTGCACCCCACCAGGTAGCGTAGGACTGACTCCTTCAAATCAGCCTGACTGCTTCTATTTCCTCAGGAACAGCCTACGTAAGCTTTATTGTTGGTACTGTAGAGTTTAATCCTAAGGTCACACGCTCTCTCTTTCTAATTCTCTCCATCTCTCTTACTTCCTTTCTCCTATCTCAGACTCGTCGTCAAGTTCAGAGGATGAGGGTGCTCTGTTGAGACAGTCGTCAGTGGGTGCTGGTTTGGGGGTACCTGCCCCTTCCTCTCTGCTGCAGCCCCCCAGTCTGCAGAGCCCTGACTCCTGGATCAACCGCTCTGTCCAGGGCTCCTCCACATCCTCTTCCGCTTCTTCCGCCTCCTCCACCCTGTCCCATGGAGAGAGCAAGCCCCAGCCTCAACCATCCCAGACCCAGACCCAAGCCCAGCCCCAGTACAAGCCACAGTACCAGCCCCAATACCAGCCCCAATACCAGCCACAGTACCAGCCACAGTACCAGCCACAGTACCAGCCACAACTACAGCCACAGTCACAGCCACAGCATCCAGCCATAGCTGACATGCTGGCTCAAGCACGCATTGGTAAGATATGTCCTCATGACCACAACACTTTAGAACGCCTTGGCATGTAACCCTATATAAGATAAACCGAGCAGATAAAATGACCCGGTCTTTCTGCCAGGCCTTTCAGAGAATAGTGGACCCCCCCCAGACGTGTTGGCGGCAGCCCCCCAGGCCAGGGGCTCCTCTCAGGTGGACCGGCCCAACAACCCTCCTGTGGTCCGGGGGATGAGCCGCGGACAGAGTCGCTCCAGCATGATGGAGACAGCCGACGGTAAGAACAGCCTCTTTTTGTGTGTGTGTGTGTGTGTGTGTGTGTGTGTGTGTGTGTGTGTGTGTGTGTGTGTGTGTGTGTGTGTGTGTGTGTGTGTGTGTGTGTGTGTGTGTGTGTGTGTGTGTGTGTGTGTGTCCTCGCCAAATCTTCATACACTTTTGCATTTCCATTGAAAATATATATATATATTTCTTTCCAGTAATAGTGTTTTTCTTGAAAAACATGTTGATTTCCGACTGGACCATATCATTAACTAAACCATGTTGTTTTGTTTTCTTCTGGCCTTTTTCCACCCTGTCGCATGTTATTTTGACTGGCAATAGGTAACAGAAGAGGTAACACATTCCCTATGAGAAACCCATGAACTACTGGTGTCATATATACTTCTGTGTACTGTTTGTGCCTTGTTCATATCCTCTGCGCCATATGATTAGAGAGAGTAGTATTTCTGTGAAACCAGAACCATCCTCTGAAACCGAATGAATCCTCATGTGTTTTCCTATTATGCAACCAATGATTATTTTCCCTTTTACCTCACTCCATCCCTCCCAGTCCTGGTGTAGAGTTAGCCCTTTGCCTGCTGCTTTTCATACTAGCAGACTGCAAGTTGAGAAAGGAAAGCCAGAGATGTGGGTGAAGTCAATCAAGACTTCCCTTCGTATATTGGGGCAGGGTGAGTGTGTGTGACAGTGTTTGCCTCCCCCTATCCAGGTGTCCCGGTGAACAGCAGGGTGTCCACTAAGATCCAGCAGCTGCTCAATACCTTGAAGAGGCCCAAGAGGCCCCCCCTCAGTGAGTTCTTCGTGGATGACCAGGAGGAGATCGTAGAGGGTGAGCCACCATTCATTCTTCAGTCAGTGGATCTCTCTTAGCCTGGTTTCAAATCTGTTTGTGCTGTCTTGTCAACTCCCAAGACAGCACAAACAGATCTGAGATCAGACTATATCTCTGTAAATGTCACCTACAATGTTTTCATTTCCACCCCTCTGTACCAACCTCAAATGTGCTACCTGGTTCATTCTGCCCCCCCTCCCTCTCTCCCTCCAGTGCCCCAGCCGGACCCCAATACACCACGGCCAGAGGGCCGTCAGATCATCCCAGTGAAGGGGGAGCCCCTGGGGGTGGTCAGTAACTGGCCTCCGGCCCTCCAGGCTGCCCTGGCCCGATGGGGAGCCACACAGGGCAAGAGCCCTGCCCTCACCGCCCTGGACATCACTGGCAAATCCCTGTACACATTGACCTACGGTAAGAAACTAGGCCCACACACAAACCCCTGTACACTTACCTACGGTATGTAACAGTCTCAAACCCCTAATCACACAGACCTACGGAACTTCACAATCTCAAACCCCTAATCACACTGGCCTACAGTATGTCTCAATCTCAAACCCCTAACCACACTGACTTACGATATTTCACAATCCCAAACCCCGAACCACACTGACCTATGGTATGTCAGTGTCAAATCCCGAACCACACTGAACCACGGTGAGAGACCTAGAGCCATGCAGAGATTTTATACTGATACTACAACCTGACTTAGATACCCCCATCTAATCCATGGTAAGAGAACATATGATTTTTGACATCTATAACTGTACTTAGTGAGGGATACTTTATTTATTACATCCTCTTAGGTTATTGTTGGTGCTATACTGTTGTCATGATGTGGATAAAGTCATCTTGGTAATGGAGGGTTATGAGAGGTGGAGTATAAGATTGATTGACATATTGTGACACTGTTATTTACGATGCATACCCTTCCTCCCTCCTACCTCCCCTTCTCCCGCCATCAGGGAAGCTGTGGAGCCGCAGTGTGAAGCTGGCCTACACCCTCCTCAACAAACTGGGACCCAAGAACGAGCAGGTCCTCAAGCCTGGGGACAGGGTGAGACACATTGACTTGCACTACTTCTACTTCTCTCGTAATGATATAGCGCCATAATATATATTTTAAATTAGTTTTTATTTATCAAGGATCCCCATTAGCTGCTGTCAAGGCAGAAATGACTCTTCCTGGGGTCCAAACAAGATTAAGGCAATTACATCACAAAAAAATACAAATCAAATAGTACATCATACAGCACATTATTACACCACTACTCTACGACAAAATGTATAATTCCCCAATACAACAATATTACAACATTACAATGTACGTGTGTGTAGGGTGTGTGTATGTTAGCGAGTTTGTGTGTGTCTCTTCACAGTCCGCATTGTTCCATAAGATGGAGTTGTATCTGTTTTTTAAAATCAGATTTTACTGCTTGCTTATAAAATCAATTGCTTGCTTGCAATCAGCAGTTGCTACATCTAAAGTAGCCACTCTTTGCCTTGATGACAGCTTTGCACACTCTTGGCATTCTCTCAACCAGCTTAATGAGGTAGTCACCTGGAATGCATTTAAATGAACAGGTGTGCCTTGTTAAAAGTTAATTGTGGAATTTCTTTCCTTCTTAATGCGTTTGAGGCAATCAGTTGTGTTTTGACAAGGTACGGGTGGTATACAGAAGATGGCCCTATTTGGTAAAAGACCAAGTCCGCATTATGGCAAGAACAGCGCAAATAAGCAAAGAGAAACTACAGTCTATCATTACTTTAAGACATGAAGGTCAGTCAATCTGGAAAATTTTAAGAACTTTGAAAGTTTCTTCAAGTGCAGTCGTAAAAAAAAAATCAAGCGCTATGATGAAACTGGCTCTCATGAGGACCGCCACAGGAAAGGAACACCCAGAGTTACCTCTGCTGCAGAGGATACGTTCATTAGAGTTAACAGCACTTCAGAAATTGCAACCCAAATAAATGCTTCACAGAGTTCAAGTAACAGACACATCTCTTCATCAACTGTTCAGAGGAGACTGCGTGAATCAGGCTTTCATGGTCAAATTGCTGCAAAGAAACCACTACTATAGGACACCAATAAGAAGAAGAGACTTGCTTGGGCCAATAAACACAAGCAATGGACATTAGACTAGTGGAAATCTGTCCTTTGGTCTTAAGAGTCCAAATTTGAGATATTTGGTTTCAACCGCTGTGTCTTTGTGAGAGGCAGAGTAGGTGAACGGATGATCTCTGCATGTGTGGTTCCCACCGTGAAGCATGGAGGAGGAGCTGGGGTGCTTTGCTGGTGACATTGTCAGTGATTTATTTTGAATTCAAGGCACACTTAACCAGCATGGCTACCACACCATTCTGCAGCGATTCTAAATCCCATCTGGTTTGCACTATTATTAGTTTTTCAAAACGACAATGACTCCGCATACCTCCAGGCTGTGTAAAGGCTATTTGACCAAGAAGGAGAGTGATGGAGTGCTGCATCAGATGACCTGGCATCCACAATCACCCGACCTCAACCCAAATGATATGGTTTGGGATGAGTTGGACTGCGAAGTGGAGGAAAAACAGCCAACAAGTGCTCAGCACATGTGGGAAGCTTCCATCAAGGCAAAGGGTGGTTACTTTGAAGAATCAAAAATATAAAATATATTTTGATTCGTTTTAACTCTTTTTTGGTAACTACATGATTCCATTTATGTTATTCCATAGTTTTGATATCTTCACTATTATTCTACAGTGTAGAAAATAGTAAAAATAAAGACAAAACCTTGAAGGAGTAAGTGTGTCCAAACTTGTGTCTGCTAAATGACTTAAATGTAAATGTAAATGTACTGTGTATTTATATAGGTTGGATAGAAATGTTTATATTTATGTTATAAACTCAGCAAAATAAGAAACTGTCCTTCAAAGATAATTCGTAAAAATCCAAATAACTTCACCGATCTTCGTTGTAAAGGGTTTAAACACTGTTTCCCATGCTTGTTCAATGAACCATAAACAATGAATGAACATGCACCTGTGGAATGGTCGTTAAGACACTAACAGCTTACAGACGGTTGGCAATTATGTCACAGTTATGAAAACTTAGGATACTAAGAGGCCTTTCTACTGACTCTGAAAAACACCCAAAGAAAGATACCCAGGGTCCCTGCTCATCTGCGTGGACGTGCCTTAGGTATGCTGCAAGGAGGCATGAGGACTGCAGATGTGGCCAGGGCATTAAATTGCAATGTCCGTACTGTGAGACGCCTAAGACAGCGTTACAGGGAAACAGGACGGACAGCTGATCATCCTCACAGTTGCAGACCACGTGTAACACCTGCACAGGATCAGTACATCCGAACATCACACCTGCGGGACAGGTACAGGATGGCAACAACTGCCCAAGTTACACCAGGGAGCAAGACAGGAATGACAGTGTTCAGACATGGCCAGCGAAGAGCACGGATCTCAATCCCATTGAGCATGTCTGGGACCTGTTGGATCAGAGGGTGAGGGCTAGGGCCGTTCCCCCCCCCAGAAATGTCAGGGAACTTGCAGGTGCCTTGGTGGAAGAGTGGGGTAACATCTCACAGCAAGAACTGGCAAATCTGGTGCAGTCCATGAGGAGGAGATGCACTGCAGTACTTAATACAGCTTGTGGCCACACCAGATACTGACTGTCACTTTTGATTTTGAGCCCCCCTTTGTTCAGGGACACATTATTCCATTTCTGTTAGTCACATGTCTGTGGAACTTGATCAGTTTATGTCTCAGTTGTTGAATCTTGTTATGTGCATACAAATATTTACACATGTTAAGTTTGCTAAAAATAAACGCAGTTGACAGTGAGAGAACGTAAATGTTTTTGCTGAGTTAAATATATATATATATACAGGGCACATTTGTAAAAGAGACTTAGGTCTCAATATGTCTTCCCTGTTTTATAAAATTATAAATGATTCAGCCCCATCCCTCAGCTTTTTTACAGAAACAGGGTTTTTACCGAAATGGGCGGGGAGAACACTTTTATTGTTTTTACTGCTGATTTCTGCATTAAGGTCCATACATCAACCAAATGTTTTATTTTATTTCCGGTAGGTGGCTCTAGTGTACCCAAACAGTGACCCTGGGATGTTCTGGGTGGCCTTCTATGGCTGCCTGCTGGCTGAGGTCATCCCTGTCCCTATAGAGGTACCTTTGTCTCGCAAGGTAAGGACATGTCATTGGAACTTTTTCAAGCCTACATTGACATGCTGTTACATCTGCTTTGTGATTGACTCCATGTCCATTGTTGTTCCACCAGGATGCAGGCAGTAGTCAGGTGGGCTTCCTGCTTGGCAGTTGTGGTGTAACTCTGGCTCTGACCAGTGAGATCTGTCTGAAGGGACTCCCCAAGACGCCCACCGGAGAGATACTACAGTTCAAAGGTCAGGAGCTGCCTTTCTTACTGGCCGTATTACAGAGCATCAATGTATTTCATTCACTGGTCACCGACTGAGAAGACTGACTGATCTACAAGTAGTAATGAGTAGTTATTTAGGAAGCCAGGTGATTTGTAGTCATCCTGTCGACGACTGCAATCTGGTTGATCTCAATCACCACCATTGTCTCTAGAGATCAAAATGTGATACTTTTTGTCTTTCGCTATGAGTCTCTTTTTAATGAAGTTGATTGGCTGACATATGTTATTAACTGTCTTTCATAGGCTGGCCTCAGCTAAAGTGGGTGGTGACAGATTCCAAGTACCTCACCAAACCTGGCAAGGACTGGCAGCCCCACATCCCTACAGCTAACACTGACCCTGCATACATAGAGGTGTGTGTGTGTGTGTGTGTGTGTGTGTGTGTGTGTGTGTGTGTGTGTGTGTGTGTGTGTGTGTGTGTGTGTGTGTGTGTGTGTGTGTGTGTGTGTGTGTGTGTGTGTGTGTGTGTGTGTGTGTGTGTGTGTGTGTGTGTGTGTGTGTGTGTGTGTGTGTGTGTGCACTTCTCATTCAATCCTAATGGATTGTGTTTTCTCTCCCCCTAGTACAAGGCAAGTAAAGAGGGCACAGTGATGGGTGTGGCTGTGTCTAAGGTGGCCATGTTAACCCATTGCCAAGCACTGACCCAGGCCTGCAACTACTGTGAGGGTGAGTAACTACACAATATGAGAGGGGCATACCCTATCGCAAGAGTAAGTCTATGGCATCTTTATGAGGATTTAAAAAAAATATATAGATATTTCACCTTTTATTTAACCAGGTAGGCTAGTTGAGAACAAGTTCTCATTTGCAACTGCGACCTGGCCAAGATAAAGTAAAGGAGTTCGACATATACAACAACACAGAGTTACACATGGAGTAAAGAAACATATAGTCAATAATACAGTAGAAAATTATATATATAGTACGTGCAAATGAGGTAGGATAAGGGAGGTAAGGCAATAAATAGACAATGGTGGTGAAGTAATTACAATATAGCAATTAAACACTGGAATGGTAGATGTGCAGAAGATGTATGTGCAAGTAGAGATACTGGGGTGCAAAGGAGCAAGAAAAATAAATAAATACAGTATGGGGATGAGGTAGTTGGATGGGCTATTTACAGATGGGCTATGTACAGGTGCAGTGATCTGTGAGCTGCTCTGACAGCTGGTGCTTAAAGATGGTGAGAGAGATATGAGTCTCCAGCCTCAGTGTTTTTTGCAGTTCGTTCCAGTCATTTGCTGCAGAAAACTGGAAGGAAAGGTGGCCAAATGAAGAATTGGCTTTGGGGGTGACCAGTGAGATATACCTGCTGGAGTGCGTGCTACGGGTGGGTGCTGCTATGGTGACCAGTGAGCTGAGATAAGGCGGAGCTTTACCTAGCAGAGACTTGTTGATGACCTGGAGCCAATGGGTTTGGCGACGAGTATGAAGCGAGGGCCAGCCAAAGAGAGAGTACAGGTTGCAGTGGTGGGTAGTATATGGGGCTTTGGTGACAAAACGGATGGCACTGTGATAGACTGCATCCAATTTGTTGAGTAGAGTGTTGCAGGCTATTTTGTAAATGACATCGCTGAAGTCGAGGATCAGTAGGATGGTCAGTTATACGAGGATATGTTTGGCAGCATGAGTGAAGGATGCTTTGTTGCGAAATAGGAAGCCGATTCTGGGATTTAATTTTGGATTGGAAATGTTTAATGTGAGTCTGGAAGGAGAGTTTACAGTCTAATCAGACTCCTAGGTATTTGTAGTTGTCCACATATTCTAAGTCAGAACCGTCCAGAGTAGTGATGCTGGACGGGCGGGCAGGTGCGGGCAGCGATCGGTTGAAGAGCATGCATTTAGTTTTACTTGCATATAACCTGTCTAGGACTGGGGAACCCCGTTCAGCTAGCGGAACCCCTCTCCAACAGCCAATGAAATTGCAGGGCTCAAAATTCAATCAACAGAAATCTCATAATTCAATTTTCAAAGTATTAGGCACCATTTTAAAGATACAATTCTCGTTAATCCAACCACAGTGTCCGATAAAATGTTTTTTTAAATCAGAAATTATCATTATGTTAGGTCAGCAACTAGTCACATAAAGCATACAGTGATTTTCCAAGCAAAGAGAGGAGTCACAAAAAGCAGAAATATTCATAAAATTTACCACTAACCTTTGATATTCTTCATCAGATGACACTCCCTGGACAATATGTTACTCAATACATATATGTTTTGTTCGATCAAGTTCATATTTATATCCAAAAACCTTACATTTGGCTTTGCCTCCAAAACATCCCGTGAATTTGCACAGAGTCACATCAAATCACAGAAATACTCATAATAAACATTAATAAAAGATACAAGTGTTATTCAAAGATTTAAAGAAATACTTCTCCTTAATGCATCCGCTGTGTCAGATTTAAAAAAAACTTTTATTGCAAACCATGCAATAATCTGGCGCTCAGACGACATACACAACCCAAGAATATATCCACCATGTTGGAGTCAACATAAGTCAGAAATAGCATTATAAATATTCACTTACCTTTGATGATCTTCATCAAAATGCACTCCCAGGAATCCCAGTCCACAATAAATGTTTGATTTGTTCCATAAAGTCCATCATTTATGTCGAAATTCCTCCTTTTGTTAGGGTGTTTAGTAAACAAATCGAAACTCACGAGGTGCGGGCAAGTCCAGCGGAAATGTCTGCCGAAAATTTTAAAAAGTTATATTACTGGTCGTAGAAACAAATAAAACAATCTTTAGGATGTTTTTATCATAAATGTTCAATAATGTCCCAACCGGAAAATTAATTTGTCTGTAGAAAAGCAATGGAACGAGAGGTAACTTTCCTATGACCACGCGTCACGAGACCGAGGCTGCTGGCAGACCTCTGACTCACTCCCCTCTCATTTACCCCCCCTCACAGTAGAAGCCTGAAACAATGTTCTACAGACTGTTGACATCTAGTGGTCCATTTGGACGAAACGTTCAAAAAGTTATATTACAGGTCGAAGAAACTTGTCAAACTAAGTATAGAATCAATCTTTAGGATGTTTTTTTATCATAAAAGTTCAATAATGTTCCAACTGGAGAATTCCTATGTCTGTAGAGAAGCAATGGAATGACCGCTACCTTTCAAGTGAAAGCTCGTGATTGAGAACAAGGCTGTAGGCAGACCACTGACTCAAAGTGCTCCCATCCGGCTCCACATCACAGTAGAATCCTCATTCAAGATTCTAAAGATGGTTGATATTTAGTGAAAGCCTTAGAAAGTGCAACATAACCAATATCCCACTGTGTATTCAATAGGGGTGAGTTCAAAAACTACAACCCTCAGATTTCCCTCTTCCTGTTTGGATATTTTCCCAGGTTTTTTTCTGCCATATGAGTTCTGTTGTACTCCGACATCATTCAAACAGTTTTAGAAACTTCAGAGTTTTCTATCTAATACTAATAATAATATGCATATATTAGCATCTGGGACTGGGTAGGAGGCAGTTCACTCTGGGCATGCTATTCATCCAAAAGTGAAAATGCTGCCCCCTATCCCAAAGAAGTTAACTTGGCTTTCGAAGACCTTAGAAAGGCAGGGTAGGATAGATATAGGTCTGTAGCAGTTTGGGTCTAGTGTCTCCCCCTTTGAAGAGGGGGATGACCGCGGCAGCTTTCCAATCTTTGGGAATTTCAGACGATATGAAAGAGAGGTTGAACGGGCTAGTAATAGGGGTTGCAACAATTTCGGCAGATTATTTTAGAAAGAGAGGGTCCAGATTGTCTAGCCCGTCTGATTTGTAGGGGTCCAGATTTTGCAGTTCTTTCAGAACATCAGCTATCTGGATTTGGGTGAAGGAAAAATGGGGAGGCTTGGGCGAGTTGCTGTGGGGGGGGTGGAGGGCTGTTGATCGGGGTATGGGTAGCCAGGTGGAAAGCACGGCCAGCCGTAGAAAAATACTTATTGAAATTCTCAATTATAGTGGATTTATCGGTGGTGACAATGTTTCCTAGCCTCAGTGCAGTCGGCAGCTGGGAGGAGGTGCTCTTATTCTCCATGGACTTTACAGTGTCCCAGAACTTTTTTGAGTTTGTGCTGCAGGATGCAAATTTCTGCTTGAAAAAGCTAATCTTAGCTTTCCTAACTGCATGTGTATATTGGTTCCTAACTTCCCTGATAAGTTGCATATCACAGGGGCTATTCGATGCTAATGCAGAATGCCACAGGATGTTTTGTGCTGGTCAAGGGCAGTCAGGTCTGGAGAGAATCAAGGGCTATATTTGTTCCTGGTTCAACATTTTTTGAATGGGGCATGCTTATTTAAGATGATGAGGAAGGCACTTTTAAAGAATAACCAGGCATCCTCTACTGACGGGATGAGGTCAGAATCCTTCCCGGATACCCGGGCCAGGTCGATTAGAAAGGCCTGCTCGCTAAAGGGTTTTAGGGAACATTTAACAGTGATGAGGGGTGGTTGTTTGAGCGCAGACCCATTACGGATGCAGGCAATAAGGCAGTGATCGCTGAGATCTTGGTTGAAAACAGCAGAGGTGTATTTGGAGTTGGTTAGGATGATATCTATGAGGATTCCTGTGTTTATGGCTTTGGGGTTGTTCCTGGTGGGAACAAAACATTGATCATTTGTGTGAGATTGAGGGCATCAATCTTAGATTGTAGGATGGCCGGGGTGTTAAGCATGTCACAAGTTTAGGTCACCTAGCAGCATGAGCTCTGAAAATAGATGGAGGACAATCAATTTACAGATGGTGTCCAGGGCACAGCTGGGGGCAGAGGGTGGTCTATAGCAAGCGGCAACGGTGAGAGACTTGTTTCTGAAAGGTGGATTTTTAAAAGTAGAAGCTTGAATTGTTTGGGTACAGACCTGAATAGTAAGACAGAACTCTGCAGGCAATTTCTGCAGTCGATTGCCATACCGCCCCCTTTGGCAGTTCTATCTTGTCGGAAAATGTAATAGTTAGCGATGTACATTTCAGCGTTTTTTGTGGTCTTCCTAAGCCAGGATTCAGACACGGCTAGGACATCCGGGTTGGCAGAGTGTGCTAAAGTAGTGAATAAAACAAACTTAGGGAGGAGGGTTCTAATGTTAACATGCATGAAACCAAGGCTTTTACGGTTACAGAAGTCAACAAATGTGAGCACCTGGGGAATAGGAGTGGAGCTAGGCACTGCAGGGCCTGGATTTACCTCTACATCACCAGAGGAACAGAGGAGGAGTAGGATAAGGGTACGGCTAAAGGCTTTCAGAACTGGTCGTCTAGTACGTTCGGAACAGAGAGTAAAAGGAGCAGGGTTCTGGGTGCAATAGAATTGATTCAAGGCATAATGTACAGACAAAGGTATGGTAGGATGTGAGTACATTGGAGGTAAACCTAGGAATTGAGTAAAGATGAGAGAGATATTGTCTCTAGAGACGTTTTAACCAGGTGATGTCACCACATATGTGGGTGGTGGAATTTAATGGTTGTTTAAGGCATATTGAGCAGGGCTAGAGGCTCTACAGTGAGATAAGACAATAATCACTAACCAGGACAGTAATGGACAAGGAATATTGATATTAAGGAGATGCATGCGTAGGGTTCCAGTGAGTGGTTGGGCTGGCTGGAGACACGGCGATTCAGATAGCTAGCAGGCCGTGGTTAGCAAGCTAGCAGAAGGGCCTTAGAGGGACGTCTCGGCAGAGGAAAGTCTGTTTTAGATTCCGTGTGCGGTGATGTCGATAGACCAGTCGTGATGGATTAGTAGGGTTCCGAGTAGCAGAGGGGTTCAAGTCCAATTGGCAAAATAGGTATAGTGGCCCAATAAATTGGCTGATGGATCTATTCAGCTAACAGTCCAATATGCTCTCGACAGCTAGCGGGCCCGGCTAGCAGCTAGCGGGCCGCGGCTAGCAGGCTAGCAGATGAGCATTTAGGGGATGTCGCGATGTAGGGGCCAGTTGAGTACCCCCTTGAGCAGATTATGTCGTAGTCCAGTTGTGAAGGATCGGCGGGCTTCCATGCCCCGTATCAGCAGTAGAAGGGGTCCAGGTATTGTAGCCCAGGAGTACCTGGTGGGCCTCTTCAGCTAGCCGGGAGAATGGGCCTAGCATGGACTAGCTCCAGGCTAATTGGTGCTTGCTAATTGGTGCAGACGTTAGCCAGGAGTAGTCACTCGGATAGCAGCTGGCTAGCTGCGATGATCCAGATTAAAAGGTCCAAAGCTTGCGGTAGGAATCCAGGGATATGGAGAGAAAATCGGTCCGGTATGCTCTGGTTTGAGTCGCGTTGTACAAACTCGCGAGAGCTTACCGAGCTAATGGTTAGCTGATGACCGCTAGCAGTGGTTAGCTGACTACTAGCTAGTAGCTAGTGAGCTGGCTCGCTTCTGTTGGGGGATTCCGGTTCCGAGGTAAATAAAAATACGTTAGAAAAAACAGATCCACACCACATTGGGTGAGGCGGGTTGCAGGAGAGTATTTTGAAGTTGAGGTTTAGAAAAAGATTTTAAAAAGATATGCGAAGAAAAAGATATAAAGAGATATATACATGGGACACGACAAGACGAAGGACAAAGACGTCTGACTGCTACGCCATCTTGGGTTTTGACGATGATTTGAAGGATGCTTCTCATAGGGACTCATCTATTTGTTTCTGTTCTTAGGTGAGACATTAGTGAACGTTCTGGACTTTAAAAAGGACATGGGCTTGTGGCATGGAGTTCTCACGGTGAGAGTGTGTTTGTGGATGGGGGGATAATAGTTACAGGTAAACTGATTTCATATCATATGTATTTCCATTCAATAAGTTGTATTTTGTTGTTCTTTCAGAGTGTAATGAACAGGATCCACACTATCAGTGTGCCCTACGCTGTGATGAAGGCTTGCCCTCTCTCCTGGGTTCAGAGGGTCCACATACATAAAGGTAGTTACACCACCCACACCTCCACACCCTCTCTCTCTCTCTCTCTCTCCGTGTGACCATGAGAACACTGTGATGTTCATGTACTCATTTGTTCCTCCTCTCCCCCCATAGCGCGCGTTGCCTTGGTGAAGTGTCGTGACCTGCACTGGGCCATGATGGCACACAGGGAACAGAGGGACACCAGCCTGGCTTCACTGCGCATGCTCATTGTCGCTGACGGAGCCAACCCCTGTGAGTGTGAAATGTAGTCCATGAAGGGAAATGTGTGGAAGCCACACTGGAACTACAGATGGCAGACATGTTTGGAACTGGTCTGCATCCCAGTAAGCAAAATTACCTTGAAAATACTTTAAAAGGTCTTTTGCATTTTAGGTACTGAATGAAAGGTGAAAATACTTATTTTCCATATGTCGAAAATACTTATTTTCCAGATGTTGAAATCGGATGCATTGTAGGTGTTGAATGAAAGGTGAGAAGACTTATTTTCTGGCAGTCAAAAATATGTATTTTCCGGACATTGAAAATACTTAATTTACAGATGTAAAAAAAATTTTTTTTTAAATTCAGATGTTGATTCTTTTGGTAAAATTTAAACTGCACATACATTCTCAATGAAGTAAGCATTGTATCACAATAATACTTTTTCAAGGCTCTTACTATAGGAAAAAGGAGCCAACTGAAGATTGCAACAGAATATTTAGTATTACTTTCAGCTGTAGCATTAGGTATGTTAGCTTTTTCAAAAGCTTTGTACCTGACAGCAATTATGTTCAAACTAATTCAACCTACGTAATAAACCAACAGACAACTTCAACTACAATAACATTCTCAGTTTAAAAATCTGTCTTACTATGACTGTGATATATTGTTGTTTATCTACTTAAGTTGAATGCATTGACTGTAGGTGGTTCTGGATAAGATCATCTGCTGAATAACCAAAATATAAATTATATAGTTTTTATGTATAATGTGGCATGCTGGGTATTATGCTAATTAGTCCCCGCCCCCAAACAAGTACACATTTGGTCGGTGTAGACCAGATCCAAAACTGTACTAATAATAGACGTTTAGGCTATGTTTCACAAGTTTGAACCTCAGTACAGTACGGCACCGATTTGTACAATAGAGCACAGTAGAGTGTAGTACAGGAAAACGTTTATTTGGTAGAGTGGACAGTAGAGTAAAGTTTAGTTCATTAGAGTATAGTGCATTAGAATAAAGTAGGGGACAATACAGTACACTACTTTACAGTACTCTACTGTGCTCTACTGTATTGTACTGTACTATATTCTACTTTTCTTGACTATACTGTGTACTATACTGTAATGTACTGTACTCTGCTGTGCTGTACTGTGCTGTCCAAAATTGTGAAACATAGTGCTTTTGGAAAGTATTCAGACCCCTTGACTTTTTCCACATTTTGTTACATTACAGCCTTATTCTAAAATTGATTAATTAAATACAAATTCCTTAGCAATCTACACATATTACCCCATAACTACAAAGCGAAAACAGTTTTCTAGTAATGTTTTGCAAATGTACACAGAAATACCTTATTTACTTAAGTATTCAGACCCTTTGCTATGTGACTCAAAATTGAGCTCCGGTGCATCCTGTTTCCATTAATCATCATTCAGAAGTTTTTACAACTTGGTGTCCACCTGTTTTAAATTCAATTGATTGGACATTATTTGGGAAAGGCACACAACTGTCTATATAAGGTCCCACAGTTGACAGTGCATGTCAGAGCAAAAACCAAACCATGAGGTCGAAGAAATTGTCCGTAGAGCTCTGAGACAGGATTTTGTCGAGGTACAGATCTGGAGAAGGTTACCAAAACATGTCTGCAGCATTGAAGGTCCCCAAGAACACAGTGGCCTCCATCATTCTCAAATAGAAAGAGTTTGAAACTACCAAGACTCTTCCTACAGCTGGCCGCCCAGACAAACTGAGCAATCATGGGACAAGGGTCTTGGTCAGGGAGGTGACCAAGAACCCTATGGTCACTCTGACAGAGCTCCAGAGTTCCTCTGTGGAGATAGGAGAACCTTCCCGAAAGACAACCATCTTTGCAGCACTCCACCAATCAGGCTTTTATGGTAGAGTGACCAGACGGAAGCCACTTCTCAGTAAAAAAGGCACATGACAGCCCGATTGGAGTTTGCCAAAAGGCACCTAAAGACTCTCAGACCGTGAGAAACAAGATTCTCTGGTCTGATGAAACCAAGATTGAACTCTTTGGCCTGAATGCCAAGCATCACGTCTAGGAAACCTGACACCATCCCCCCTACAGTGAAGCTTAGTGCTGGCAGCATCATGCTGTGGGGATGTTTTTCAGCGGCAGGGACTGGGAGACTCGTCAGGATCTAGGCAAAGATGAACGGAGCAAAGTACAGAGAGATCAGACTGGGGTGACGGTTCACCTTCCAACAGGACAACGGCCCTAAGCACACAGGCAAGACAACACAGGAGTGGCTTCGGGACAAGTCTCTGAATGTCCTTGAGTGGCCCAGCCAGAGCCCGGACTTGAACTCAATTGAACATCTCTGTAGAGACCTGAAGATAGCTGTGCAGCAACGCTCCCTTTCCAACCTGACAGAACTTGAGAGGATCTCCAGAGAAGATTAGGAGAAACTCCCCAAGTACAGGTGTGCCAAGCTTGTAGCTTCATACCCAAGAAGGGTCGAGACTGTAATCGCTGCCAAAGGTGCTTCAACAAAGTACTGGTCTGAATACTTATGTAAATGTCATATTTCAATTTTTATTTTTAATAAATTAGCAACAATTCCTAAAAACCTATTTGTGCTTTGTTATTATGGTGTATTGTGTGTAGATTGATGAGGAAAGCATTTTTTAAAGTACATTTTAGAATAAGGCTAACCTAACAGAATGTGGAAAAAGTCAAGGGGTCTGAAAACTTTCCGAAGGCACAGTAGATGTCAGGAGTGGACCAAGTCTATAATTGGTTCAGATGTCTATGTTTGGGCCAAATAAAGGCCAGTCCGGACGTCAGTGGATGTTGAAATCAAGGCTGGTCTAGACCGGACCAAATCTGAACCAAACATAGACGTCTATGATTGGTTCAGATTTGGTCCAGTCTGGACAGGACCAAAAAACATTGCTGTCGGTAAATGCAAATAGGACAATTGCAAGTGATAAACAAAGCCCTGTATGGTTAGAATAGATACCCTCCAAAAATGGTCAGTGTTGTGAGCCAGCACACCTCGTCTTAATAGGTGTGAGATGTCATTGTTGAGTCTCTCTCTCTCTGTCTTTGTCTCTCCCTAAGGGTCGGTGTCGTCCTGCGATGCCTTCCTCAATGTGTTCCAGATCCACGGGCTGAAGCCAGAGGTCATCTGTCCCTGTGCCACCTCCCCTGAGGCCATGACGGTAGCCATCCGCAGGTAGGATGGGCTGAATCCGTCTGTTTAGCGAAAGTAACAGTTTGTGTTTTGTTTTGCTACTCGGCCAAATTGTATTTATTTATTTGTATTTACTTAACCTTTATTTATCTAAGCAAGTCACTTAAGAACATATTCTTATTTATAATGACGGCCTACTAAAAGGCAAAAGGCCTCCTGTGGGGACGTGGACCTGGGATTTAAAAAATAAATACAATATAAATATAGGACAAAACGCACATCACAACAAGAGAGACACAACACTACATAAAGAAAGACCTAAGACAACAACATAACAAGGCAGTAAAACATGACAACACAGCATGGTAGCAACACAACATGGTAGCAACACAACATGGTAGCAGCACAAAAACATGGTACAAACATTATTGGGCAAAGTCAACAGCACAAAGGTCAAGAAGGTAGAGACAACAATCCATCATACAAAGCAGCCACAACTGTCAGTAAAAGTGTCCATGATTGAGTCTTTGAATGAAGAGATTGATATAAAACTGTCCAGTTTGAGTGTTTGTTGCAGCTTGTTCCAGTCTCTAGCTGCAGCGAACTGAAAAGAGGAGCGACCCAGGGATGTGTGCGCTTTTGGGGACCTTTAACAGAATGTGACTGGCAGAATGGGTGTTGTATGTGGAGAATGAGGGCTGCAGTAGATATCTCAGATATGGGGGAGTGAGGCCTAAGAGGGTTTTATAAATAAGCATCAACCAGTGGGTCTTGCGACGGGTTTACAGAGATGACCAGTTTACAAAGGAGTATAGAGTGCAGTGATGTGTCCTATAAGGAGGATTGGGGGAAAATCTGATGGCAGAATGGTAAAGAACATCTAGCTGATCAATAAATGATGTCTCCGTAATCTAGCATAGGTAGTAGCATGGTAATCTGAATCAGGGTTAGTTTGGTAGCTGGGGTGAAAGAGGAGCGATTACGATAGTGTCACGACTTCCGCCAAAGTCGGTTCCTCTCCTTGTTTGGGTGGCATTCGATGTCACCGGTCTTCTAGCCATCGCCAATCCACTTTTCATTTTCCATTTCATTTTCCATTTGTCTTGTTTTCCCGCACACCTGGTTTACATTCCCTCATTATTTGACGTGTATTTAAATTGTTTGTTGTGTATGTGTACTTCAGACTGGTTTGCACCGGGTTATGTCAACCCATATCTGTTTATTGTTCTTAGTGCCGTGTGTCTGTTCGGCGTAATAAAGGGCTCCCCGTTTGCTACCCAATTCTGCTCTCCTGCGCCTGACTGCCCTGCAGCCAGTTACGCATACCTTACAGAGAGAGGAACCAAGTCTAGATTTAACTTTTGCCTGCAGCTTTGATATGTGCTGAGAGAAGGACAGTGCACCGTCTAGCCATACTCCCATGTCTTTGTATGAGGTCAAGCTCTAAACCCTCAGAGGTAGTAATGACACATGTGGGAAGAGGGGCATTCTTCTTACCAAACCACATGACCTTTATTTTGGAGGTGTTCAGAACCAGCTTAAGGGTAGAGAAAGCTTGTTGGACACTAAGAAATCTTTGAGTATAAGACTATCATCTGCATATAAATGGATGAGTGAGCTTCCTACTGCCTGAGCTACGTTGTTGATGTAAATTGAGAAGAGCGTGGGGCCTAGGATTCAGCCTTGTGGTGCTCCCTTGGTGACAGGCAGTGACTGAGACAGCAGATTTTCTGAATTCATACACTACACTCTTTGAGAAAGGTAGTTAGCAAACCAGGCCAAAGACCCTCAGAAACCCCAATACTCCTTAGCCGGCGCACAAGAATGGAATGGTCTACCATATCAAAAGCTTTGGCCAAATCTATAAAAATAGCAGCACAGTATTGCTTAGAATCAAGGGCAATGGTGACATCATTGAGGACCTTTAAGGTTGCAGTTACACATCCATAACCTGACCGGAAAACAGATTGCATACCCGAGAGAATACTATAGACATCAAGAAAGCCAGTCAGTTGATTTTTGACAAGTTTTTCAAACACTTTTGATAAATAGGGCAAAATAGAAATAAGCCTATAAGAAGAAAGTGTTTAAACCATCTGACCCACATGTTTTTTTTTGGGTCAAGTTTAAGGAGCTCCTTTAGCACTTCGGACTCAGTGACTGCCTGCAGGGAGAAACTTTGTAGCGGGACAGGGGAAAAAGAGGGAGAAGCATCGGGGATAGTCACATTAGAAGGGGTGGGAGATGAGGAAATGTTGGACGGGCAAGGAGGCATGGCTGAGTCAAGTAGGAATCCTGACTTAATGAAGTAGTGATTTTAAAGAGCTCAGCCATAGGCTTCTTGTCAGTAACGACCACATCATCAACATTAAGGGACATAGGCAGCTGTGAGGAGGAGGGTTTATTCTCCAGGTCTTTAACCATTTTCTAGAACTTTGTGTTAGACCCACAGAAAGAGAACTGCTCCTTAAAGTAATTGACAAAACACGTGTTTGTAGCACCCTGATTTACCTCTGGAAAATGTAATGAAATGAAAGTTACATAATGCACCTTCAATAATTGAAATTTTCTACGGATACAAGGACTGTCTTTCGGCAGTATGTGTGTATTTTGTGTAAAATCCCTGTCCTCTCCTGTACCTTTCTGTGTGCAGGCCGGGGGGTGCCAGGGACGCCTCTCCCAGCCAGGGCTATCCTCTCCATGGGGGGTCTGAGTCACGGGGTCATCAGGGTCAACACAGAGGACAAAAACTCTGCCCTCACCGTGCAGGATGTGGGTCATGTAATGCCTGGAGGTGAGGAGGAGGGGGGGGGGGGGTGCACAGTATAGAAGAGAGAGAGAAATGGAGGATCTCACTTGAGAATGATATCAGGAGTGAAATCCATGTGTATGTGTGTAATTAGCGTACAAGTCTCAGGCAGGGCTATAGTAACTACTCACGAGAGTATGATTCCAAATCACCTTCACTGCAGGTCCATTTCTAAATATGAATGTGTTTGATCTTGGGGCCACCCGTATGCACGGATGCCTGTAAGTCACTTTGGACGAAAGTGTCTTCTAAATGGCATATATTACTATTATTATATTTGTTTATTTATGTGTAAGTTGGTTTCTGTAATTGTATGTGCTTTATTATTCCTGTACATGTATTTATCTGTGCAGCTGACTGTGTTTCTGTCTCTGATGTGTACAGTGAAGCCTGACTCTGATTCTCTGTGTCTTTAGCTCTGATGTGTATAGTGAAGCCTGAAGGGCCTCCTCAGCTCTGTAAGACAGATGAGATAGGGGAGATTGTGGTGAACTCTCGTGCAGGAGGCAACATGTACTATGGCCTACCAGGAGTCACCAAGAACACCTTTGAGGTACGGACTCACAACCATTCGATTCCCCCTTATGTGTTACGTACTGTATGGGGGAACATGGTCAGACACATCAAACTCTGAACACTCAATATGCTTACCAACACGTTTTCCATTAGAAATGTTAAAATGTCTGTCTGTCTGTCTGTCTGTCTGTCTTTTTCTTTCTCTCTCTCTTTCTTTCTCTCTTTCTCTCTCTTTCTCTCTCTCTCTTTCTTTCTTTCTTTCTTTCTTTCTCTCTCTTCTCTCTCTCTCTTTCTTTCTCTCTTTCTTTCTTTCTCTCTCTCTCTTTCTCTCTCTTTCTCTCTCTCTCTCTCTCTCTAGGTGATTCCTGTCAATGCTCTTGGTGCTCCTATTGGAGAGATCCCTTTTGTGAGATCTGGACTCCTAGGCTTCGTAGGACCCGTAAGTAAGACTGTCTTGTGACTGTGTGCGTGTGTCCATATTCACGTGCAGTGTGTATTGAATGCTGTGTCTAACCCTTCTACAGGGCAGTCTGATATTTGTGGTGGGGAAGAACGAAGGCTTGCTGATGGTGAGTGGGAGGAGACACAACGCTGATGACTTGGTGGCCACAGCACTGGCCGTGGAGCCTGTCAAGACTGTGTATCGTGGGAGGTGAGTACTGTGTGTGTGCGTGCATTCGTGTGTGTGTGCATGTGTCAGCATGTATTTGAAGGGACACTGTGAGTCAGGTATATTGGGGATTGAGCATAGAGCTGTATAGAGATCATTACTTGGATATAACCTGTTTTTGCATGGACATTGCCATTGAGGGCTTCCACCAGTTTAAAGTAGTCAACTGGGTGGGGATTCCTATGGGTTGGGAGTGATCAGCCATTGACCAAAATGTGTCATCTTCAAATTGGTTTGCCAAGTTTGTAAATGGCTTTAAACTATATTACATAATCTAGTGGCCACAATAAATGAATGACACACAAGATGTGGTTCAAGACTCCAGCACTGCAGGTTGCAGTAAGTCACCAATATTAGCTTTACACTTTTTTTTAATCTAAAGAAAATGGACTACTTTAAACCGAAGATAGCCTCAATGTCGCTGCTCATGCTGTCACAGACTCCATAATGTCACAGATGCAACGTTGCAGTCTATGGCATTAAGCTTTGTTTGTTGTGTATCACCACTGTCATCTGGTGGTCATTAGGGAGCACTGCAGGCCCATAGTGCACTCCAATATGAGTGTATACAGCATGTTTCTGTGTGGGATGTGGGGGTGTATTGGCTCCGAAAAGAGAATCTCAAGCTGTGAAAATGCTTGTTATCCAGAGCAGTTTTGTGTGTGTAGGAATTGCAGTGTTCTCTGCTTTATGTGTGGATGTACATATACAGTTTATGGAAGGAGAGGTCAATATCTATGTGTGTGACTATGGATCTTTGCAGACATTCTAATTGTGTGCGTGCGTGTGTGTGTCAGGATTGCGGTGTTCTCTGTGACAGTGTTCTATGATGAGAGGATAGTGGTTGTGGCAGAGCAGAGGCCAGATGCCAGTGAGGAGGACAGCTTCCAGTGGATGAGCCGAGTACTGCAGGTAGCTAACCCCTCTACAAACACCTCTTTCTTGGTACATTCCAAAATTAACACCACAGTTTTCAATATACTCTAAACACTTGATTAGAGAAGTTGTCTAATTGAGGGGTGTTGTGTGTGTCCACTGTCCAGGCCATTGACAGTATTCACCAGGTGGGTTTGTACTGCCTAGCCCTGGTGCCTGCCAACACATTACCCAAGACCCACCTGGGAGGGATCCACATCTTCGAGACCAAGCAGCACTTCCTGGATGGCAACCTACACCCCTGTAACATCCTCATGTGCCCCCATACCTGTGTCACCAACCTCCCCAAACCACGGCAGAAACAGCCAGGTACAGTAGGCTCAGCTCAGGAGATCATAGAGCAAAACTTGGCAACTGGTTGGCTTACAGTGGCCATGACTTTTGAGCTAGGGACTTTATTGTGAATATTGTGAAAATGCATCTCTCTTTATGTCTCCCTCTCTCTCTTTTTCTTTCTTTCTTTCTTTAGTGGGTGTGGGTCCAGCCTCCATCATGGTGGGGAACCTGGTAGCAGGGAAGAGGATAGCCCAGGCAGCAGGCAGGGATCTGGGCATGATCGAGGACCAGGACCTGATCAGGAAGGTAGGACCACCTCTCTCATCATCATCAGTTAGAAAGGACCCACATGCACGGTGGCCCATAGATAGCATGGTAGGGACTATAGCAGTTGTTGGTACTACTAACCTGGCCATTGTTTGTAGCCAACACTACAAACAATGGCATGCCTACTGCTGGATAGTCACGTTCGGTGCGCTGTTTGTCTGCCGCCATATTGGTTGCAGACAGCGGTCCAATATGGGCTTGCCTGCAGTGGTGTGCTGCCTCTTTGCCACCATTGGTCCAGTAAGTGTTTGCTTGTCGGGTAGTTAGACCGGACAAGATAGCTGGTAAACCATGTGAGCAACATGATGCGTTCTTTCTTCTGTCCTAATGCACTCGTCTCTCTCTGGACGTAACATTACATAGCTCCGTATGTGGCCTACTATGATGGTAAGAGCTACTGCCCCCTCCCTACCCACCACACCCTGGTTCTTCCTTTGCTTCTGTCTGCAATGTGCTGTACAGTGACGCGCTCAATGTGAATGGGGTTATTTTTCAGTTGCACACGCAAATAATTCTGTGGATGCATCGCTAAGTTCTGGCAAGATGTGAGATCTTGCATGGTTGTCAGAATTGATGCTCTGAATCTACACGTGCTAATGTATTATGCCATTTATTTTCCTTCTGCATCACAGCACAGTTATGGGGACAGTCTGACGTAGCATATCTTAATGTCACCTTATGCCCCATGCCTTCCATTGGCTCCCATCATCTCCTGAATGTTCAAAACATTACACACACAGACACACACAGGTCTTGCTCGTCTGCAGAGATCCAAACATGCACATCTGCTCTTCATGTGCTTTGCTGTTTTTTCCCCAATTTGATTTCTCCCCATAATTGCGATTAGCTACAACTTAAATCAGTTTTTCATTATTTTAAGGAGTAGTTTGGCTAATGCTGCATGGTGTAAATTGACAATTTCCTTGATATTTTGCCAATGGGAGTGACAGTTGCCTTCCTCCTGGTAGAAAAGCTACCAACTGAGGACATTTTGGCTTCAGGGCTATTTACTGCAGTGCACCTGTACTGGCCATCTTCATGTCCTTAGACTTACTGTAACTTAAAGGAATTAACTTGATGAAATTCAAGTTCTGTCAGGTTTATCCCATCAGCAAAATACAACTCATATTATATTTATTTGTAGTTATTTAGTGTTGATATTAATATATATTTTTCCCCTCATGTTGATATACAATTGATATATATGCATATTGATACGATATCTATGTAATGACCTTTGACCATGTCTTTTCTCTCCTCAGCACCAGTTCCTGTCCGAGGCTCTACAGTGGAGGGCACAGACTGACCCAGACCACTGTCTCTACGTGCTGCTCAATGCAAAGGTAGCACTCTCACTCTTATAGACTCACTCTCACACGTATTACAATAAACAGAACCCCCCATATACAGTTGTGCCCAGTTGTAAATAAACCCCTTGCCCTTACCCTCTCTAACTCCTGTGCTTCAGGGGGTAGCGGTATCCACAGCAACATGTGTGCAGCTGCATAAGCGGGCGGAGAAGATTGCAGCGGCGCTCACAGAGAAAGGCAGCATCAACACCGGGGACAACGTGGTGCTGCTCTACCCTCCTGGTGAGTCCTTTCGGTCTGTCCGTCAGACTCTGTTGAGGATGACATAGAGTTACAGTCAGTCTCTCTCTCTAGGTATTGACCTGATAGCCTCCTTCTATGGCTGTCTGTACGCTGGCTGTGTTCCTGTCACTGTCAGACCTCCTCATCCACAGAACCTGGCAGCCACACTTCCCACTGTCCGCATGATCATCGACGTAAGTGTGTGTGTTTGTGTGTATACAGTTGAAGTCAGAAGTTTACATACAACTTAGCCAAATACATTTAAACTCCCTTTTTCACAATTCCTGACATTTAATCCTAGTAAAAATTCCCTGCCTTTGGTCAGTTAGGATAACCACTTTATTTTCAGAATGTGAAATGTCAGAATAATATTAGAGAGAATGATTTATTTCAGCTTTTATTTCTTTCATCACATTCCCAGTGGGTCAGAAGTTTACATACCCTCAATTAGTATTTGTTAGCATTGCCTTTAAATTGTTTAACTTGGGTCAAACGTTTTGGGTAGCCTTCCACAAGCTTCTCACAATAAGTTGGGTGAATTTTGGCCCATTCCTCCTGACAGAGCTGGTGTAACTGAGTCAGGTTTGTAGGCCTCCTTGCTCGCACACACTTTTTCAGTTATGCCCACAAATTTTCTAGGATTGAGGTCAGGGCTTTGTGATGGCCACTACAATACTTTGACTTTGCTGTCCTTAAGCCGGTTTGCCACAACTTTTGAAGTATGCTTGGGGTCATTGTCCATTTGGAAGACTCATTTGTGACCAAGCTTTAACTTCCTGACTGATGTCTTGAGATGTTGCTTAAATATATCCACATAATTTCCCTTCCTCAAGATGCCATCTATTTTGTGAAGTACACCAGTCCCTCCTGCAGCAAAGCACCCCCACAACATGATGCTGCTACCCCCGCGCTTCACGGTTGGGATAGTGTTCTTCTGCTTGCAATCCTCCCCCTTTTTCCTCCAAACATAACAATGGTCATTGTGGCCAAACAGTTCTATTTTTGTTTCATCAGACCAGAGGACATTTCTCCAAAAAGTACGATCTTTATTCCCATGTGCAGTTGCAAACCGTAGTCTGGCTTTTTTATGGCGGTTTTGGAGCAGTGGCTTCTTCCTTGCTCAGCGGCCTTTCATGTTATGTCGATATAGGACTCGTTTTACTGTGGATAGAGATACTTTTGTACCGGTTTCCTCCAGCATCTTCACATGGACCTTTGCTGTTGTTCTGGGATTGGATTGCACTTTTCGCACCAAAACGCGTCTCCTTACTGAGTGGTATGACAGCTGCGTGGGTCCCATGGTATTTATACGTGCATACTACTGTTTGTACAGATGAACGTGGTACCTTCAAGCATTTGGAAATTGCTCCCAAGGCTGAACCAGACTTGTTTTCTGAGGTCTTGGCTGATTTCTTTTGATTTTTCCATTATGTCAAGCAAAGGGGCACTATGTTTGAAGGTAGGCCTTGAAATACATCCACAGGTACACCTCCAATTGACTCAAATGATGTTAATTAGCCCATCAGAAGCTTCTAAAGCCATGACATCATTTTCTAGAATTTTCCAAGTGTTTTAAAGGCACAGTCAACTTAGTGTAGGTAAACTTCTGACCCATTGGAATTGTGATACAGTGAAATAATCTGTCTGTAATCAATCGTTGGAAAAGGTACTTGTGTCATGCACAAAATAGATGTCCTAACTGACTTGCCAAAACTATAGTTTGTTAACAAGACAATTTGTGGAGACTCTAACCTAAGTGTATTTAAACTTCCGACTTCAACTGTATGTACTATCTTTTGATCAAGTCAGTGTATGAGGTTGGGTGCTTTCTTATGAGCATAGTGTTTGAGTGTAATTATTTTGGTCTTCCAAATGTAGACAAAGGTAGACAAACTAACATGTTGTTTGTGGTGCCTCTGTCTGTCCCCAGGTCAGTAAAGCTGCCTGTATCCTTACCACTCAGAACCTCATGAGGATCCTACGCTCTAAAGAGGCTGCTGCCACTCTGAACATTAAAACATGGCCGACAATCATAGACACAGGTACCAAAGACCAGGGGTTCTTAAACTTTTTGGTCCCGGGGACCCCTTTTGGGGTAGCAAATTCACACCCTCATATTCAGAACACAACTTGAGTGTGATAAAAATAGCATACAATGAGTTGTCCTATGACTTTGGCAGTGCATGGCCAGATGAACCAAGTCTCAGGCCCTGGGATGGAACATAGAGCATTCTTTTGCAAATTTCCTGCAATTCTACACATTTTGCCATGAGGCAGAGAGAAAACTTAACTGTTTAAAATTTAAATTACAGTGAATTTATGTAAAGTATTGAGTTGAAAAGTTGATAATTGGTGGACTACTGTGGATACCAATATCCCTGTGAGCTTCCCAGGCACGTGATGCCCAGGTTTAAGAAAATATATGGTATATTAATTATATTGTATTGTATTATGCCATCTAAACTTATTCCACAGATCCCTTGGACAAAATTAGTTTAATCTATTTTTAAAAAAGGTGTGTGTATGTATATATATATATATATTTATTTATTATTATTATATATATATATAGAGCAATCATATATATAAATAAATATATATATACTGCTCAAAAAAATAAAGGGAACACTTAAACAACACAATGTAACTCTAAGTCAATCACACTTCAGTGAAATCAAACTGTCCACTTAGGAAGCAACACTGATTGACAATCAATTTCACATGCTGTTGTGCAAATGGAATAGACAACGGGTGGAAATTATAGGCAATTAGCAAGACACCCCCAATAAAGGAGTGGTTCTGCAGGTGGTGACCACAGACCACTTCTCAGTTCCTATGCTTCCTGGCTGATGTTTTGGTCACTTTTGAATGCTGGTGGTGCTTTCACTCTAGTGGTAGCATGAGACGGAGTCTACAACCCAAACAAGTGGCTCAGGTAGTGCAGCTCATCCAGGATGGCACATCAATGCGAGCTGTGGCAAGAAGGTTTGCTCTGTCTGTCAGCGTAGCGTCCAGAGCATGGAGGCGCTACCAGGAGACAGCCCAGTACATCAGGAGACGTGGAGGAGGCCGAAGGAGGGCAACAACCCAGAAGCAGGACCTCTACCTCCGCCTTTGTGCAAGGAGGAGCAGGAGGAGCACTGCCAGAGCCCTGCAAAATGACCTCCAGCAGGCCACAAATGTGCATGTGTCTGCTCAAACTGTCAGAAACAGACTCCATGAGGGTGGTATGAGGGCCCGACATCCACAGGTGGGGGTTGTGCTTACAGCCCAACAGGACGTTCGGCATTTGCCAGAGAACACGAAGATTGGCAAATTTGCCACTGGCGCCCTGTGCTCTTCACAGATGAAAGCAGGTTCACACTGAGCACATGTGACAGTCTGGAGACACCGTGGAGAACGTTCTGCTGCCTGCAACATCCTCCAGCATGACTGGTTTGGAGGTGGGTCAGTCATGGTGTGGGGTGGCATTTCTTTGGGGGGCCGCACAGCCCTCCATGTGCTCGCCAGAGGTAGCCTGACTGCCATTAGGTACCGAGATGAGATCCTCAGACCCCTTGTGAGACCATATGCTGGTGCGGTTGGCCCTGGGTTCCTCCTAATGCAAGACAATGCTAGACCTCATGTGGCTGGAGTGTGTCAACAGTTCCTGCAAGAGGAAGGCATTGATGCTATGGACTGGCCCGCCCATTCCCCAGACCTGAATCCAATTGAGCACATCTGGGACAGCATGTCTCACTCCATCCACCAACGCCACGTTGCACCACAGACTGTCCAGGAGTTGGCGGATGCTTTAGTCCAGGTCTGGTAGGAGATCCCTCAGGAGACCATCCGCCACCTCATCAGGACCATGCCCAGGCTTTGTAGGGAGGTCATACAGGCACGTGGAGGCCACACACACTACTGAGCCTCATTTTGACTTGTTTTCAGGACATTACATCAAAGTTGGATCAGCCTGTAGTGTGGTTTTCCACTTTAATTTTGAATGTGACTCCAAATCCAGACCTCCATGGGTTGATAAATTTGATTTCCATTGATAATTTGTGTGATTTTGTTGTCAGCACATTCAACTATGTAGATCAGATCTAGGATGTGTTATTTTAGTGTTCCCTTTATTCTTTTATAAAGTACCTCCACACCCCACTTTGAGAACCCTGCCATAGAAGATACAGAACATATATAACCTGAGCCAGAGAAACTCAACCTTGTTGTGCATGTTCCCTTCTTCCAGATGACCTCCCTCGCCATAGACCCCCCACGATCTACAAGCCCCCCACGGCAGAGATGATCGCCTATCTGGACTTCAGTGTGTCCACCACGGGTATGCTCACTGGGGTCAAGGTAAGGTCATCTACAGGAGGCTACCGCTGGGGCTCAATACTCTAAAACAGCCCCAGATAGTTTGTAAACCTATGGTAGCCCATAAGCAGCCTGCCATCGGCAAAGTCAGTAGCCAACGGCCCATTTTGCTCATCTGCTTTACAGTGGGCCAATGGCGGTAGCCATAACCATGGCTTTAGTAGTTGATTCTGCTTCTCTTATTGGTTGTTTCATTGTGATGTGTGTGTGATTGGATGTGTGTCTCTGGCCATCAGATCTCCCATTCAGCAGTCAGTGCTCTGTGTCGCTCCATCAAGCTACAGTGTGAGCTCTACTCCTCACGCCAAATAGCCATCTGCCTGGACCCTTACTGTGGCTTGGGCTTTGTACTGTGGTGCCTCGCAAGGTAACACACACACACACACACACACACACACACACACACACACACACACACACACACACACACACACACACACACACACACACACACACACACACACACACACACACACACACACACACACACACACACACAGGGTATCTTTATCTCTCTCGCTTACACACATACTGAACACACACCTTCTTGTTTCCTGTGTGTAGTGTGTACTCGGGCCACCAGTCCATCCTAATCCCTCCTATGGAGTTGGAGAGCTGTCTGCCCCTGTGGCTGAGCACCCTGAGCCAGTACCGCATCAGAGACACCTTCTGCTCCTACTCTGTCATGGAGCTCTGCACCAAGGGGATAGGCACGCAGACAGAGATACTCAAAGTGAGTACAATACATATACACACACACGCACACGCACAAGCACACGCTAACTGTCCTTCTCTCTTTCCCTCCAGGCGCGGGGGCTGAACCTGTCATGTGTGAGGAGCTGTGTGGTGATAGCAGAGGAGCGTGCTCGTCTGGCCCTCACCATGTCATTCTCCAAGCTGTTTAAGGACCTGGGCCTCTCCCCCCGCGCTGTCAGCACAGCCTTTGGATCCAGGGTCAACCTGGCCATTTGCATGCAGGTATTCAACCAGCTAGAATCAGTTCTGTGTGGAGTTACTAGGCAACAGGGATTTTTATAAGATGGAAGCATAAGTCACTTGTTTGGAAAGATAGACTTTTATTAATGGCTAAAGGAAAACATGAATGTTTTGACGGCCATGGCCAATGTTCCTATGATTTGTGGCTGAACCTTGACTCATGTTGTTTGATGCGCTAACCAGTGTCTCCCTGAACTGGAGGCTAAAGCCTTCTGTTAACTATACATACTAGAAGAGTCACATGTAAATAGAGGACTCTGAGGGTTGTATGCCAGGTCAGTTAGTACAGCAGGACCTCACTGTATGTCTCCTCAAGGACTGATCCATGTACAGTGGATGTGTATCTGAGTTTTCAGTCAAGTTTTCTGCGTGTTTCTCAGGGAACCACTGGACCGGACCCCTCCACTGTGTATGTGGACATGAAGTCCCTCCGCCATGACAGGTGAGAACATATGTGTTGCAGCTTTGACACTGAGGATATTTTTGTTTTTACAATATTGAGTTCACCATCACAATGTGCTTTCACTTTCTGTCTCAGGGTGAGGCTGGTGGAGAGAGGGGCCCCTCAGAGTCTCCCTTTGATGGAGTCTGGAAAAGTAAGTCTCCCCTGATGGATCCACACACATTACATGCCCTTTTGTATTCAGAAACAAGATGAGTTGTTGTGGGAGTTTGTTGTTCACCATCAGTCTCTACTCTTATCACTTTCTCTAGATCTTACCAGGAGTCAGGGTGATCATTGTGAACCCAGAGACCAGAGGACCTCTAGGAGATTCCCATCTAGGGGAGGTGAGGGGAGAGAGAATACTAATATTAGATTGAAAATGTCAACATGTGGCATTGATAAAAGGATGGGCAATAAGAAGGGTATAATTAGGAAAAACGCATATCCCCGTCAATAACCAACAATTCTCCTCATATATTACTCTCCTAGTCTATCCTTAACTGTACATTGTCCCCTACTCTGCTCTCTGTCTCTGTCAGATCTGGATCAACAGCCCTCACAGTGCCAGTGGCTACTATACCATCTATGGAGAGGAGAGCCTGCAGGCCGACCACTTTAACACCAAGCTGAGCTTTGGAGACCCCACGACCCTGTGGGCCAGGACTGGCTACCTGGGCTTCGTCAAGAGGACTGAACTACTGGATGCCGCTGGGCGTGAGTGGCTGGGCACGGTCAGGGATATGGAAGCTAACGCTAATGGCTAATATAAAAGGGGAGGGCTATGGAGGCTAACACTAATGGCTAACATGAAAAGGGAGACATACTAGGGATCTGATTAGGGCTAAATGAACTATCCCAACATTCCCGGTAATTCAACATATTTCCTCTCTGTGATCAGATCGTCATGACGCCCTGTTTGTGGTGGGTTCCCTGGATGAGACTCTGGAGCTTAGGGGACTGCGCTACCACCCCATCGACATCGAGACATCTGTGTCCCGGGCTCACCGCAGCATCGCAGAGAGGTCAGAACACCGGAGGGTCCCAGGAAACCTTACTTTATTGTCCAATTGGTTTATCTGTTTTCATAATTGGAGGGAGATGAAGAGATTTCTTAGTGTTTGTGTGTGTACGTGCGCACGAGTGTACTGCATCTTTGTCTGACATTTGATTTTAATATAACCCCTTTTTCATGTATCCCATGCAGTGCGGTGTTCACGTGGACCAACCTACTGGTGGTGGTGGCTGAGCTGTGTGGCTCAGAGCAGGATGCCCTGGACCTGGTGCCCCTGGTCACCAATGTGGTGCTAGAGGAGCACCATCTTATCGTGGGCGTGGTGGTCATCGTGGACCCAGGGGTCATACCCATCAACTCCAGAGGAGAGAAACAGCGCATGCACCTCCGGGACTCCTTCCTGGCTGACCAACTGGACCCCATCTACGTGGCCTATAATATGTGAGAGGCCAGGTAGATGGGCTGGGCAGATCATCGTATGGTGGAAAAGATTCCGGCTGTTGGAGTGGGGGTTGGGAAGAAAGTAGTTTGGACCAACCTGCTCCATAGACAGAAAATGCATGGTACCACAATGGGCAGTAGGAGGGGGTTGGCTGCACTTTATCGACACAGCCCTTTTTGGGGTGCATGTGGTTCAAATCTTAGGTCTTTTACATTCCAGGTCTGTTGGATTTCAAGAGGCACTGTTGTGTTTTGAGATGTACACTGTATAAAATGGTGTATATATACAGTACCAGTCAAAAGTTTGGACACACCTACTTTTTACAATTTTATACATTGTAGAATAATAGTGAAGACATCAAAACTATGAAATAACACATATGGAATCATGTAGTAACCCAAGAAGTTTTAAACAAACCAAAAATATATTTGAGATTTGAGATTCTTCAAAGTAGCCACCCTTTGCCTTCATGACAGCTTTGCACACTCCTGGCATTATCTCAACCAGCTTCACGAGGTAGTCACTTGGAATGCATTTCAATTAACAGGTGTGCATTTTTAATTTGTGGAATTTCTTTCCTTAATAGTGCATTTCAGCCAGTCAGTTGTGTTGTGACAAGGTAGGGATGGTATACAGAAGATGGCTCTATTTGTAAAAGACCAAGTACATATTATGGCAAGAAGAGCTCAAATAAGCAAAGACAAATTACATTCCATCATTACTTTAAGACATAAAGGTTAGTAAATACGGAAAATTGTGCAGTCGCAAAAAACGACAAGCGCTATGATGAAACGGGCTCTCATGAGTAACCGCCACAGGAAAGGAAGACCCAGAGTTACCTCTGCTGCAGAGGATAAGTTCAATAGAGTTAATTGCACCTCAGATTTCAGCACAAATAAATGGTTCACAGAGTTCAAGTAACAGACACATATCAACATCAACTGGAGACTGGGTGAATCAGGACATCATGGTCGAATTGCTGCAAAGAAACCATTACTAAAGGACCAATAAGAAGAAGAGACTTGATTGGGCCAAGAAACACAAGCAATGGACATTAGACCGGTGGAAATGTGTGCTTGGAGATTTTTGGTTCCAACCGCCGTGTCTTTGTGAGACGCAGGGTAGGTGAACGGAGGATCTCCGCATGCGTGGTTCCCACCGTGAACTATGGAGGAGGAGGTGTAATGGTGTGGGGGTGCTTTGCTGGTGACACTGTCTGTGATTTATTTACAATTCAAAGCACACTTAACCAGCATGGCTACCACAGCATTCTGCAGCGATAAGTCATCCCATCTGGTTTGAGCTTAGTGGGACTATCATTTGTTTTTCAACAGGAAAATGACCCAACACACCTCCAGGCTGTGCAAAGGCTATTTGACCAAGAAGGAAAGTGATTGAGTTCTGCATCAGATGACCTGGCCTCCACAATCACCCGACATCAACCCAGTTGAGATATTTTTGAATGAGTTGGACCGCAGAGGGAAGGAAAAGCAGCCAACAAGTGCTCAGCATATGTGGGAACTCCTTCAAGACTGTTGGAAAAGCATTCCAGGTGAAGCTGGTTGAGAGAATGCCATGAGTGTGCAAAGCTGTCATCAAGGCAAAGGGTGGCTACTTTGAAGAATCGCAAATACAAAATATATTTTTATTTGTTTAACACTTTCTTGGTTACTACATAATTCCATATGTGTTATTTCATAGTTTGTATGTCTTCACTATTATTCTACAATGTAGAAAATAGTAAAAAAAAGACAAACCCTTGAATGAGTAGGTGTCTCCAATCTTTTATCTGGCACTGTATATACACATACACACACACAAAAGTATGTGGACACCCCTTCAAATTAGTGGATTCAGCTATTTCAGCCAAACCTGTTGCTGACAGGTGTATTAAATCGAGCACACAGCCAGGCAATCTCCATAGAGAAACATTGGCAGTAGAATGGCTATACTGAAAAGCTCAGTGACATGGCACCGTCAGAGGATGCCACCTTTCCAACAAGTCAGTTCGTCACATTCGTCAACAGTATGTGCTGTTATTGTGAATTGGAAACGTCTAGGAGCAACAACGGCTCAGCTTCAAGTGGTTGGCCACACAAGCTCACAGAACGGGACTGCTGAAACGCGTAGCGCATAAACATCGCCTGTCGTCGTTTGCAACACTCACTATAGAGTTCCAAACTGTCTCTGGAAGTAACATTGGGACAAGAACTGTTCGTCAGGAGCTTCATGAAATAGGTTTCCATGGCCGAGCAGCCGCACACAAGCCTAAGATCACCATGCGCAATGCCAAGCGGTGGCTGGAGTGGTGTAAAGCTCACCTCCATTGGAGTCTAGAGCAGTGGAAACTCGTTCTCTGGAGTGATGAATCACACTTCACCATCTGGCAGTCCGACGGACGATTCTGGGTTTGGCAAATGCCAGGAGAACGCAAGCTGCCCCAATGCATAGTGCCAACTGAAGAGTTTGGTGGAGAAATACTGGTTTGGGGCTGTTGTTCATGGTTCGTGCTCGGCCCCTTAGTTTCAGGGAAGGGAAATCTTAACGCTACATCATACAATAACATTCTAGATGATTCTATGCTTCCAACGTTGTGGTAACAGTTTGGGGAAGACCCTTTCCTGTTTCAGCATGACAATACCCCTGTGCACAAAGGCGAGGTCCATACAGAAATGGTTTGTGGAGATTGGTGTGGAAGAACTTGACTGGCCTGCACAGAGCCCTGACCTCAACCCCATTGAACACCTTTGGGATAAATTGGAACCCCGACTGTGTGAGCCAGGCCTAATCGTCCAACATCAGTGCCTGACCTCACAAATGTTCTTGTGGTTGAATGGAAGCAAGTCCCCGCAGCAATGTTCCAACATCTAGCGGAAAGCCTTCCCAGAAGAGTGAAGGCTGTTACAGCAGCAAAAGGGGGACCAACTCCATATTAATGCCCATGATTTAGGAATGAGATATATATTTATTTAGTGTTATATTTATATATATCCACCCGGACAGAGTCAGTGTCTACACCAAACACAGCTTTCAACTGGAAGGGAAGAGAACTCTACTCTTGCCACACCCTATACGGCCCTCTTGCCCAATCACACAACACCTCAACAGCCTGACTGGCCCTCTATTTGCACAGTGTCAGGGAGTATTAAGGTGCTGAAGTCAATCTTACCTCTCTCCCCACTCCTCCAAGATCCAATCATCTGCAAGGTATTGCGAGGGGCCAAATAGACGAGGACTTCCTGTCTCTGGGGACATAATTTCCTGGGGTTGAGTGATACAGTATGTACTAAAGACATTCATCTTACTCCATTCTTACTGGCTTTCCTCCCCAAGCTTTCCAGGTCTTACCCAGTCCTTGTTTTTTAAAATTATCTTTAACTTATTCTAAATGCTTGTGCTTGCTTCACCCTGCAGTGACGTGTCTGTGCACTTTGAGGCAGGGGTTTATGAAGGATGTGTAAAGGCATGTTATAAGGAATACCTAGGATAGGATAAGTAATCCCTCTCACCCCCCCTTTAAGATTTAGATGCACTATTGTAAAGTGACTGTTCCACTGGATGTCATAAGGTGAATGCACCAATTTGTAAGTCGCTCTGGATAAGAGCGTCTGCTAAATGACTTAAATGTAATGTAAATGTAATAACACTAATGAACACACATTAGATAGACCAATCAGAAGCAGTAGAGGAAATTAAGTCAGTCAGTCATCATTGGCTGTACTTGCATCACAGGTTTATTGCTTGAAAAGGCTAAATAAGAAATGGAACACATTCTCAACTTTCTTGAATTAAGATGACTTCTTGCCTTATCAAACTTTGCCCATACATGTTTTGTTTTAGTCCGTTGCTGTTCTTCCATTTCATAACTTAGTGTTATTGGAGTGATAATCCTGATTTGATATCCAAAGGGGATGTTTGGAGTAGAACATGGAGGCCATTTACTGTACTGTACCCATCAAGGCCTCTGTATTTTAGATATACTGTATTTCACTGTATAGATATTATTTTAAAATTGTATGTATAAATGTAAAAAAAGAAAAGAAAAAAAATCTATTTATCTCTCTCACCTGATAGTTTTCTGGAAAGCTAACCTAGTTGTGAACAGATGGTGGTGAAAGATTATTGTACATAAGATTTTTTTTTAAACATGTAATGGTAAAGACTAGTGAATTCAAGATCTTAACACTGATCTTGCACGTGTCTATTTTTGATGATCTAATTATGCACATTCCTCATGTTCAAGGAGCATATTAATTGTGAGGAATCATTTTTGAGGAATCAAAGTTCACTAGGGGTTAGCAGAAAGGAACCAGCTAATAGTGCCAGAAGTTTTCCCTGGTCAAGTCACATCAAGTTCGAAGGACCTTGAAAACCACGCCACCATGAATAAGGTTGTCAGGGATTTGTACAGTCAGCCATAACTCCTGGGCCCAACCAGAGATGGGTTTGATGTTATGAGCTTGGGGAGAACGATGAAACCATTATAATGACTGTTTTGTGGCATAGTAAAGCAAGCTCTTATTTTTTGTATGAACCACTAATCAATTTGATTAGATGGAGTGTACTTTTCAGTGAGTGTCCGAAGCTGAGTGATTTGAAGAATGTGAGCGAAAGAATTTGGCAATGCAACATTTTGCATATAAAACAGACTTTCAGGGCCCCAATTTACAAAAGTAGGACTGTCATATTTAATGTAATTATACATTGGCCACTATCATAGTGGTCAGGTTTGAAAATGTAATCATATTCTACTTTAAATCACTGGAACCTGTTTTTATTTTCCCCTGTAAACTTCAATTGCACACCTGAGCCAATCGTATTGTTGGAATCAAGAAGGTAGTATTTCATTGAAACCGAAAACAACATCCACCTGTTTAGGTTTTATTATGTTCCTCTCCTCTCCACACACAATGTTTAGCACTCGGGGAGGAAAGTTTATAATTTACTGTAACCTTTAGAGGTTTTCACGTTATTATTATATTGTATGCTCCTTCCTGTCTGTAAGATTCTAGTGATCCTCAAAATAACATTTTTTCTCCTTGCAGTGGTGTAGGAGTCCATGATGAACTATTCATTATTATAATAATAATTATTATTGTCTAACATGTCTATGCGTAAATAGTTTGTAGTTTTGTTATTTTCAATCCCCCTCCATCTTAAATGTGTGAATGGGGTTTGTCTATATGTAACATTCAGTCATGTTCAACACTACAGCTTAAAAGTTTGCATTCAATTTTGTTGTAATATATGAATAAGAACATTATGGGAAGGTTCTGGACCAGAGATGTGTGTGAGTTAAATAATTGCCCCCCTTATGCTGTTCAATCACAATGTATTGAGCGATGAGAAGCTACCATATGATTTAACCCTATCCATTCAGAAAAACTATAACAGTGACAAGTTATAGCACCATATCCTACATTTTAATTAAAGTTCCAAGTTCACCATGGAATGTATGTCTGCATGACACAGAGACCAAGCACACATCGGCATCAGATTCAAGCACAAAAGGGATAGTTATTTTTGGGGGAGACATTTCAGGGAACAATAGTTGGCTACTCTGACAACCGAGTGAATAATTCTCCCCATGTTGTGTATGTTTGTCCCAGGACTTGCTTGTCATTACTACTAACTGCAATTAATCTACCACTGGGAGGTCAATAAGGGCTTCCTCTTCTCTCTGCTCTCTCCAAAATACTTTTTGACACTATGCAATCAATGGCCGTGCAGTTTAACCCCAATGTTTACACAGCCAGGGGGAAATTCATGTTGCTTATACATTTTGTAATAAATTTACACAAAGAGGACTTCAATTTGACTTGTGGTATTGTACATATAGCACTGCACATATCTCTTTATCTGAGTTGTTCAATCAATATTTTGTGTATGCACTCTTGGTATGCTGTGTATATAAATTATTTTGTTAATAATAATCTCAATTTAAAGGCGGGGCTGATCTTCCTGATTTAGCCTCAGTTTCAATTCTCATCATTAGGAAATGTGACTGAGAACAAGATTTGGGTTTTGGAGGCTTGCTTTGATGTGGGTGTCTCTTGTGTATGTTCAAACGTAGGAGACGTTTTTTGCTTTCACTCTGCCAAAACATTACACAGTTAGTCAGTCACTCTCCCTTCTAGATAACTTGACAGTCTAACCAGGTATTGTGTCTGTAAGTAGCATAGACTAGAGCAGAAGCTAGCCAACTTCTTTCTCCAATTAGCTTAAATGGGCTGGTGTGCTACCTTGGCAAAGTTGGATTCACTTAGGATAGCCTATTTGTGGGGCTAGTTATGGACTGTCAATAAATGTCCAAAATGGAAATAGGACAATAATTTCACGTTGCACACCTTTTAGTTGTCTCATTAAATGCTTCAATATTTATATATTAAAGACATGCTCCGGTACTTTGGCAACCAGTAAGTATTTTTTAAACCTCCAGCTTTGGGCTGGATGGGTCAATGTGTAGTTCATACATGCATAATCTATGAGCAGAAATACTGTTTTACCTCAATTAGCCACAAAATCTCGAATGAGCTTCAGCCCCTTGTCATTTGTGAGTGAGATATATATATATAAGTGTAAATAGGATAATGAATTAGCTTGCAAATCTCTGTTTTGGATGAGACTGACATTATGACCAAAATTATCCTATTTACACTTTATAGTCAATTTTGACAATCGAATAAATGTTCCTAACTCATTTTGATGCCACATATGCCATTTTAAAAAGGAGTAGTTGCTTATTACGTTCAGTTGCTCTTTAAAAACAGGTCATATCCATAGTCAGTCATAGTGATTTAATTGTGTTCTGAATTAATTTAGCTCATTTATTTTTTAAATAAAGACTTGATTATATTATACTACCTGAACCCCATTATTTTCACTCATTTCATTTAGTAAATTGGTTACAATTGCTGTTTTATACTGAAATTGAAAAAATGAATTAAAGACTGATTTTACAGCAAATCATTATTTTCTGGGGTTTTTTTCGAACTCCTTGAGTTCAAGGACATTACTCATGTGTATGGGTGGGTAACTGGATTTGTTAAAGGTGCTGTCTGTCACATTTTATTGATCGTTTCAACTATTGAAATATACCCCTTTGTTTTTGAAGAATACAACTAAGAAATACTGTACCTAAAATAGCTTAGTATTACTAAGCTATTTCAGGAAGTTGTATGTCCACTGAAGGTGGCCATTTACTACAGATGTAATTAAGTGCTATTTACAAAACTGCATGTGGAATTTGTTTAGAGGCAGCGACATTGTATCTATTTTATGTCATCAGTTTTACTATACACACTTTTCCACCAATCACAGTTCTCAAAGGAAGCAATTACGTCATATGTCCTTCCTGGGGCTGCGCGCATCTCCGCCTCCTTCCTTTAAAAACAAATACACCGTTTTTTTTTTATGGTTGTGCGCCGCCCTTTTATTTACCATATTAGCAATTAGCTAGCTAACAACTATTTGTTTTCCCGTGATTTATACGCGCCTTTGTGATAATCAACGCCATCGCTGAGGTCCACGAAGGATTGTAAAGGTAATACCGCTTTTCAATGATTTGACCGTCTGCATATTTGTTCCGCTCTGAACTGCACAATGTCATTTTATGGTGTGCTTTGCTAATATAATGGCGCCTGTCGGCTCCCTCTCCTCGTCGAAGGGTAAGTTGCTAATCATGGTTCCCCTTATCGCTGACGTCCGTTGACGCGGGTACTTGCGTGCCAGTGACTGTGTATTACAAAAATTCGCTCATTCATTGAAACAAAAGCACATACTAGCCACGCTAGCTAACGTTAGCTAGCTACAAGGCAAATGTTAAGAATAGCTGGCTTGTCCACCAATGTTTAATTAGCCACCTAGCTAGTGTTAGCTGGCTTGTCCAACAATGTTTAGTTAGCCAGCTAGCTAGTGTTAGCTGGCTGACGTTATACTGCCTGATTTGACCAATTAACGTTAGTTAGCAATATATAAATTAGTAACGTTTGATAACTATCAAACGTTACTAGGGGTGTGTTCTTAAATTCAATCTTGAGTGCCAGAGTGCACTCGTAAATTCAGAGCATTGTCAGTTTGTAAATTCAAAAGCGTTTCGCTCTTGGAGCTTTCAGAGTGCACACTGGACGCTCTGGCCGAGGAGTAGGGCTGTTCCGGAGCGTTCTGACCTCACAACCGTAACCACTCTAACGTTGTTAGTTACTTCCAGACACGCATGAGAGAACATCTCACTCGCCCAAGCAGAACTGACTAGGCTGTTTTCCAGAGCGTTGATGACAACAATTTCATTACGTTTTTTGCGGACGTTTACTGACATCCCCGCCATATTCAAGGGGTGTTGAGCGTTCGTAAATTCATCAGCTATTTTGCGCTCTGGCACACTCAGACGAGTGTTCTGAAATCGCAGTAGATGGCCAGAGTGAAATTACGAACGCACCCGAATTTACCTAACTAGTTAGCTTGTATTCAAATGAGAGGATCCTATGTTAGCTAAACGCTCACCATGCTTAATAACTAGCTAGAGAACTCCGCTAGCAAACAATGCGAACTGGTTTATTGTGAACTGGTTTATTGTGCGGGCTAGCTAGCTAACGACATTGGAATTTGCCTGTTGACCACCAGCTAACGCTATGTTGAGCAAGAAAGACAACGCAACGCTAACATAAACTTATAGCTAGCTACCACAGGTTAGTGCTGTCAGCCTAGCTAGCTACTGGTACCTTAGTTTTTATTGATTTATTTTACTAGGCAAGTCAGCTAAGAACAAATTATTATGTTCAATGACTGCCTAGGAACATAATAACTGCCTTATTCACGGGCAGAACGCCATTTTTTTTTTTTTTTACCTTTGCAGTTACCACTAGGCTACCTGAGACCATATCCTCGGCGAGACACTCTCTCATTAGCTATACAGATCCTGGTGGAGGTGCATAGTAATTCTAGCTATGACGAATAACTAGCCAGTCAATCGTTAAAAAAATGTTTTTTAGTTGTGAGGGATAGGTGACTGTACTCTATTTCCATGTAGATTCTCGGCCTGTCCAGTCCTTGTCCACCATATCCCTCTATTTACAAAATAGACTTGCCAGAGAGAGGGCTCTGTCCAGTGCCCATACGCACCAGTGTCCCATCGGGAAAGTTTACCAGTGGTCTTTAAATGTTTCTGTATATCTGCCTCCGCAGTGACAATGGAAGAGGTGCAGAACAGCAATGGCGCTGAGACACAGACTGTCACCATCCCCACCACCATCACAGCCTCCCAGATCTCCCAGATAGCCCAACAGGTAACAGACAGGCTGATATCAAGAGGTTAATAATGGAAGTAGGGATTAGGAATGGGAATGATATCGCCGACGGCAATGTACTATGCAGGTGAGAAATTTGATGGCCATGTAGTGTTACTGTCACAGAGAACAAGATGGGTTCATTCTGTGAATAATATCAGCATGGTAATGAAGAGGCATAGTTACCAAGGTGTCTGCAGGTCCTTTAAGTCTTACATTAATTTATCTGGTCTATATTGAGCTGCTGCTTAAATACTCACTATGCAGAAAACACTGCCATTTCCTGTTAAATATGTAAAAAGTTACATATTGCAGCTTTAAATGTTTCCACCACTCAACAAAAATATAAACAATTGGGTCATTCTTACAACTGACATTTTACCAAAAATGTACTGAAAATGAATGGAATTTTTCCCGATTTCCTCATGGATCACTGAGATTGGGATCTGTACTTATCTATTTCATTTTTTGGGGATACTTCTTTCCACAATTCTTATTACTGCAACAGTTTTCAAAGTAACAAATACATCCTTTGCTAAAAGAAAAATGTTTTAACCTTGCTGGAGTTAAACAACACTGAAAATAAAAATATTTACATCTAAATTATACTATTTTAAATCAGACTTGTTCCAAATTTGAGCTTTTTAGCCGTTTCGGTAATAAGAAGGCCAAGTGGGGTGAAATGGGTTACTTGAGAATAAGAATCTCATTCTGTAGCATATAATTCATTAAATTAACTTTTCTCATCTAAGGACTACTCTCGATGATGGATCATTTGTGAATAAAAGTTATACTATTTTAAAACTGATAGGTTTGCATTGGGGTTTTGTAACTCAATTTGCTACAGACATAGTTTCAAGAGAATCGCATGAGAACTCGAGGTGCACTTTCAAGTTGTTAGAGAGCTATCAACATGTGCGCCTCTGTGTGTGCACATCATGTGCGAGTTGGGCTGTTGCCAGAGGAAAGAAAGGAGAGAGCAAGGTAGCCTATACTATTTGATATACAACAGTATCTAAAGCTGGGACAATAAACCGGCATTGCCATCCTCTTACCAAAGCAATGTTGCTTGCTTAACCCTCCTGCTGTGTTCCAGTTGAATTGGACTGATTTTACAGGTTTTGTCTCTGAAAAATGTAGTTCATTTTAATCTGATTGTCATAAGGTACCATGACTGTGTCCACACAGGGCATCTGAACACACAAAATACATTTCTGAAGATTTTCGTAACATTTTGGGTGTCTTATTTAACTTTTGTACACCTGTGGTGTTCCCGGGTTAAAAATGACCGGTCATTAAAAATGAAGGGGCGAGACTACAATTAGTGTATAAAATTGAGTTCAGGCACATGTCCATTCATAAGATGGACACACTTCCTCTCCCAGATCCCCACATGCATGCATGTGTGTTTGAGCACACACACCTCACTCCCCTTCTTGGCTTCCATGGCAACCCCCACAGGAACCTTTCTCCAATATAATCTTTCCCTCAATGCCAACAGGTGTGGTTCCATTCGCACATAGAACTTGCAGCTCTGGTATATAAACATTTTTTTAGGCCTTGCTCACAATTCATTCTTTAGCAGCACGTATCATATCTTTTATCATGACACCGGTGAGGAGAGAGTCCTTGTTAAACTTTGACACAGAGGTCTGTGATAAATAGCACTGTTTCATCTGAGTATTTGTTATAATCAAAATAATCCATACATTTAGTTTTCTTTTTACTCAAATGAGTTGTATGAGCTCAGGTCAATGAGGCCTACAGGCCATAAATAGAAGTTGTAATGTTCACAAGAACTTAAATTGATTTAAAAATATCTAATGCAACATTATTTGATAATATATGGATTATTATGGGTTTATAATCAGTTATAATGGAGTGGTCATTTTGGACCGGGAACACAGAATTAATTAACATGAAATGAACACAACAGGAGGGTTACGTGATTCGGCAACCCAACGTTCCTGCTGATATTTTTTGGGGGGGTTGGGGAGTTCTAAAACCATTGTTTGGTGAAAAGTAATGTGAGAGTCAGGCGGCATTGGCGGAGAGTCAGGTGGAGAATGACGTGTTGAAAAGGGCGAGGAACGAGATGGAGTCACAATCCATGCCAGGCACACCTGTGAGCTCTGGAACTCCACCTCCGGCAGGCAGTCAACATGCGTGGTGGGTTCGTCAGGTCATCGGTTCACCCTGACATTTCCATTCCTCTTCTGACAACAGAACTTGACCAACTGCTCCACAGGCACAGCAAGGGCCGCCCGGCCCATTGTGCTGTTCAGCTATTCCAAGGATGTGTAACCGAAGAGATACCACGAGTGGGCACAGAATAGAAACTGGGATGGCTCCCGAGGCAAATGTGGCTTACCAGTGAACCTCCGGGTGTTCATCATTAATACTGTGTCTCAGTTTCTGTTTTTGACTGATGCAACCCGAAAAAGCATTAAAGACAAAGTCTGGACATGGCCTGCTCTCCCTTATGTAAGGAGTTAGGCACTTTCCCATGTTTACTACAGTATGTACTGTAGGCTATGTTTACTTGTCAGACTGCACAGTAGCCCAAAACAAATGCCGGTGGCTTATCTTCAAAATGCTTTATTATACAAATGTACATTTAACATTTACATTTAAGTCATTTAGCAGACGCTCTTATCCAGAGCGACTTACAAATTGGTGCATTCACCTTATGACATCCAGTGGAACAACCACTTTACAATAGTGCATCTAAATATTTTAAGGGGGGGGAGGGGGGGTGAGAAGGATTACTTTATCCTATCCTAGGTATTCCTTAAAGAGGTGGGGTTTCAGGTGTCTCCGGAAGGTGGTGATTGACTCCGCTGTCCTGGCGTCGTGAGGGAGTTTGTTCCACCATTGGGGAGCCAGAGCAGCGAACAGTTTTGACTGAGCAGAGCGGGAACTGTACTTCCTCAGTGGTAGGGAGGCGAGCAGGCCAGAGGTGGATGAACGCAGTGCCCTTATTTGGGTGTAGGGCCTGATCAGAGCCTGGAGGTACTGAGGTGCCGTTCCCCTCACAGCTCCGTAGGCAAGCACCATGGTCTTGTAAAAGCATATACTGTACAGTACTGTATTTCTTCATCAGCATCTTTATGCTTTTGTTAATAAAATAATTATATAAATACTGTTTCAAAATGCTGATGTTTGATTTAGTTATGGATCCATAACGAATTACTATGAGAATAAATATCACTGAATTAGACAATTTGGAACAAAGTTGTCGAATGAAGGTAAACAAATTGTTGCTTACTGGAAAATACTCTTTCCTACAGTGCCATTTTGGCTATTAGCAGGGCTATATTTTGGACTTTATAAATAGTATTTTGGCCTGTTCAGATTACAATTGCTCACTGTCATTTTTTGGAAAACGAAATCAAATCAAAAATATATATTTTTTTTTACATATACAGTGGGACAAAAGTATTTAGTCAGCCACCAATTGTGCAAGTTCTCCCACTTAAAAAGATGAGAGGCCTGTAATTTTCATCATAGATACACTTCAACTATGACAGACAAAATGAGAGAGAGAAATCCAGAAAATCGCATTGTAGGATTTTTAATGAATTTATTTGCAAATGGTGGAAAATAAGTATTTGGTCAATAACAAAAGTTTCTCAATACTTTGTTATATACCCTTTGTTGGCAATGACAGAGGTCAAACATTTTCTGTAAGTCTTCACAAGGTTTTCACACACTTGCTGGTATTTTTGCCCATTCCTCCATGCAGATCTCCTTTAGAGCAGTGATGTTTTGGGGCTGTTGCTGGGTAACACGGACTTTCAACTCCCTCCAAAGATTTTGTATGGGGTTGAGATCTGGAGACTGGCTAGGCCACCAGGACCTTGAAATGCTTCTTACGAAGCCACTCCTTTGTTGCCCGGGCGGTGTGTTTAGGATCATTGTCATGCTGAAAGACCCAGCCACGTTTCATTCTTCAATGCCCTTGCTGATGGAAGGAGGTTTTCACTCAGTCTCACAATACATGGCCCCTTCATTCTTTCCTTTACACAGATCAGTCGTCCTGGTCACTTTGCAGAAAAACAGCCCCAAAGCATGATGTTTCCACCCCCATGCTTCACAGTAGGTATGGTGTTCTTTGGATGCAACTCAGCATTCTTTGTCCTCCAAACACGTCGAGTTGAGTTTTTACCAAAAAGTTATATTTTATATTTTATTTTATTTATATTTTCCACCATAATTTGCAAATACATTCATTAAAAATCTTACAATGTGATTTTCTGGATTTTTTTTCTTCTAACTTTGTCTGTCATAGTTGAAGTGTACGTATGATAAATTACAGCCCTCTCATCTTTTTAAGTGGGAGAACTTGCACAATTGGCTGACTAAATATGTTTTTTTGCCCCACTGTATGCCTTCCCACTGCGGTTATCTATTTCAGCACCGTTTCACACTGCTCTGAGACAAGCATGGAGAAATTAAAATGTTAAGATATATGTTGACTGAATATAAGCAAGTGATGTCTGCTAAATAATCAAGTTAGGTTTCTCCAGGAATAAGTCATACTAAATAACAAACTGGCTTTATTTACACCCCATGTTCAAGAATTGCCTTGTTCTCGAATTGCCTTGTAAATTGTTTGAAGGCAAACAATTTAGACTCCTCTTATGCTGTAGCCTACTCCTGATCGTCACGTTGTACAGCGCCATATGTTCTATTCCATCATGACAGAAACCCTGAGGCTTTTTTTCTCCTGGAATAGAAACACCATTAATATTAATTGAGCCAAATATCTTAATTAATCCCATATACTATGTTATTACAAAAAAAAATGTAATGCCAATATCAAATGCTATCAAATGCTTCTCAAAGATGCCCTCTGGTGGTCAAACTAACACTATCAGAAAAATGGCTGACAATTATATAACGTGCCACAGAATGCTGCAACAGCCCACAAGGCGTGCTGCAGTATGATGCAAGTTTTAGAGGATGCTAAAACTTGCTACTGCTGTTTGCATCTGTGTCACCTGGCTGAGTAGCTTTAATAGGACAGCAAACCGAATCCAAAGGATGGGACAGTACAGGATTGAATATTCACTCCTGTGTCATCGTCTAATCTGACTGTGTTTGCAGATGTCTCTGGGGGGCTCTCCTGTGACTGTGGTCCAGCTACCTGGGGGTCAGTTCCAGGTGCAGGGGGTGATCCAGTCGGCCCAGTCGTCTGTCATCCAGTCCCCACAGTTGCAGACTGTTCAGGTAAGAGGTGCTCCTCAACAACTAGGCCCGAGCCCGTATTCACAAAGCATCTCAGAGTAGGAGTGCTGCTGATTTAGGATCAGTTTTACCATAAAGATCATAATGAATAAGCTACATCCACAAAATCTGCTAAATATGACCAATAAAATTTGATTTTAATCCTAGATCAGCAACCCTACTCTGGGATGCTTTATGAATACTGCCTCTGGACCACAGTGCCTCTGAAGGACATGGAGGTGTCCCCTGTTCTTCTAGCATACTTTAATCATTGTTAGCCTTTAGCTTATGTTATCTTGCCAAATGGTATTACTAGGATAAATGTGTGATTGATTGGGCAGATATCTCTACATTGTACACTCTAGAACCACATTCTAATTTAAGTCAGGGTCCTGGACAGTGATTCTGATTCCCATGTAAAATAGCTTTTTGAGTGACTAAAACATAACCCATAGTATTTTTTTCCTGATAAAAATGCTAAAATTGAGAACTGCGTCTTATGTTAAAACCAAAAAACTACCAGTAAGTCTGAAAAGACCGACCAAGTGGAGAGGGAGATAGTAGGCTGAGTGGCGGGGGACCTCACCTTGACTGATGGTTGGTGTACCTGTGGATGTATTTCAAGGCCTTCCTTCAAACTCAGTGCCTCTTTGCTTGACATCATGAGAAAATCAAAAGAAATCAGCCAGTACCTCAGAATTGTTTTGTAGACCTCCACAAGTCTGGTTCATCATTGAGAGCAATTTCCAAACGCCTGAAGGTACCACGTTCATGTGTAACAACAATAGTATGCAAGTATAAACACCTTGGGACCAGCTGTCATACCGCTCAGGAAGGAGACGCGTTCGGTCTGCTAGAGATAAATGTACTTTGGTGCGAAAAATGAAAATCAATCCCAGAAGAACAGCAAAGGACAATGTGAAGATGCTGGAGGAAACCGGTACAAAAGTATCTATATCCACAGTAAAACGAGTCCTATATCGACATAACCTGACAGGCCGCTCAGCAAGGAAGAAGCCACTGCTCCAAAACAGCCAGACTACAGTTTGCAACTGCACATGGGGACAAAACTCATACTTTTTGGAGAAATGTCCTCTGGTCTGATGAAACAAAAATAGAACCTTTTGGTCATAATGACCATCATTATGTTTGGAGGAAAAATGGGGAGGCTTGCAAGCAGAAGAACACCATCCCAACCATGAAGCACGGGGGTGGCAGCATCATGTTGTGGGGGTGCTTTGCTGCAGGAGGGACTGGTACACTTCACAAAATAGATGGCATCATAACAAAGGGAAATTATGTGGATATATTGAAGCAACGTCTTAAGACATCAGTCAGGAACTTAAAGATTGGTTGCAAATGGGTCTCCCGAATGGACAATATCCCCCAAGCATTCTTCCAAAGTAGTGGCAAAACGGCTTAAGGACAACAAAGTCAAGGTATTTGAGTGGCCATCACAAAGCCCTGACCTCAATCCTATAGAAAATGTTTTGGCACAACTGAAAAGTTGTGTGCCAGTAAGGAGGCCTACAATCCTGACTCCGTTACACCAGCTCTGTCAGGAGGAATGGGCCAAAGTTCACGCAACTTATTGTGGTAATCTTGTGGAAGGCGACCCAAAACGTTTGACCTAAGTTAAACAATTTAAACTAACAATTACATGTAAACTTCTGATCCACTGGGAATGTGATGAAATAAATAGAAGCTGAAATCGCTCTCTACTATTATTCACATTCTTAAAATAAAGTGGTGACCTTAACTGACCTACGACAGGGAATTTTTACTAAAATGTCAGGAATTGTGTGAAACTGAGTTTAACCTGTTAGTCCTACCCACACCGTATTCGGTAGCGTAATCATAGCCTCAAGCTCATTACCATAACGCAACGTTAGCGATTTCTAAAAATCGCAAATGAAATGAAATAAATATGCCTATCCTCAAGCTTATCCTTTTCTTAACAATCCTGTCGTCTCAGATTTTCAAAATATGCTTTAGAACCAGAGAAAATCAATAATTTGTGTAAGAGTGGTGATAGCTGGCTTAGCATTTAGCGTTAGCATTTAGCACGCAACATATTCACAAAAACCAGCAAAGGGATCAAATAAAATAATTTACCTTTGAAGAACTTCAGATGTTTCAATGAGGAGACTCTCAGTTACATAGCAGATGTCCAGTTTTTCCTGAAAGATGCTTGTGTAGGACACAACGTTCCGTTTTGTTACTATGCATTTGGCTACCGAAACTAACCGAAAATTCAGTCACCTACACGTCAAACTTTTTCCGAATTAACTCCATAATATCGACTGAAACATGGAAAACGTTGTTTGAATCCATCCTCAAGGTGTTTTGTCATATATCTCTTCATTGAAATGCCATTCCTGGAAGCCTGCATTGTTCTCAGATTCGGATGGAAAAATACTGGTACCTGACTTTTGTGCACCAATTTCCACACAGACACCGTGCGGGACCCCTGGTAAATGTAGTCTCTTATGGTCAATCTTCCAATGATATGCCTACAAATACGTCACAATGCTGCAGACACCTTGGGGAAACGATAGGAAGTGTCCGTTCATTCCTGTCGCATTCACAGCCATATAAGGCGATCATGGAAAACGTGCCATCAGAAATCCTGTTGATTTCCTGGTCGCTCAAACATCTTGGTTTTGCCTGTAGGTTTTGTTCTAAGGCACTCACAGTGAAAATCTTTGCAGTTCTGGAATCGTCAGAGTGTCTTCTTTCCAAAACTATCAATTCCAAGCATAGTCGAGCATCTTTTCGTGACAAAATATTGCGCTAAAAACGGGCACGTCTTTTTATCCAAAAATGAAATACTGCCCCTAGAGTCTTAACCGGTTAAATGTGTTTGGCTAAGGTGTATATAAAGTTCAGACTTCAGGTGTGTGTACAGTCGTGGCCAAATATTAATTTTCACAATCTGCTGCCTCAGTTTTTATGATGGCAATTTTCATATACTCCAGAATGTTATGAAGAGTGATCAGATGAATTGCAAAGTCCCGCTTTGCCATGCAAATGAACTGAATCCCCCCCAAAAAATATTTCCACTGCACTTCAGCCCTGCCACAAAAGGACCATCTGACATCATGTCAGTGATTCTCTTGTTTAGGTATGAGTGTTGATGGAGACGGCCGGAGATCACTCTGTCATGCCTATTTAGTTTGAATATCAGAGTGGAAGCTTCAAAAGGAGGCGTTGTGCTTGGAATCATTGTTCTTCCTCTGTCAACTATGGTTACCTGCAAGGAAATGCGTGTTGTGTCGTTATTTACTCCTGAGGTGCTGACTTGCTGCACCCTCGACAACTACTGTGATTATTCGATTTGACCATGCTGGTCATTTATGAACATTCCAACTTGTTCTGTTATAATCTCCACCCGGCACAGCCAGAAGCGGACAGGCCACCCTTCATAGCCTGGTTCCTCTCTAGGTTTCTTCCTAGGTTTTGGCTTTTCTAGGGAGTTTTTCCTAGCCACTGCTTCTACACCTGCATTGCTTGCTGTTTGGGGTTTTAGGCTAGGTTTCTGTACAGCACTTTGTAACATCAGCTGAGGTAAGAAGGGCTATATAAATAAATTTGATTTATTTGTTGCCTAGACTTCACTGCAACTGACACAAGTCTTGGGGAAAAACAATACACTAATATTGCAGTTTGCCATGACAGCCTTTATAATAGAATGCTTGTGACCACACACAGCCTATATCTAAGTATTGCACTTGTGAAAAAAAAAACATCTTAAAGTAGAACTAGAATGAGACGTGCTTTATATTTTTTACTATATTATAGTGGCCACTATATGAGATGATAAAAGACAGGACTGTGCAGCCGTCTTCATCAACCTGGCCAAGGCTTTCAACTCTGTCAATCACTGTATTCTTATCGCCAGACTCGACTGCCTCGCCTGGTTCATTAACTACTTCTCAGAGTTCAGTGTGTCAAATCGGAGGACTCTTGTTGTCCAGACCTCTGGCAGTCTCTATGGGGGTGCTACAGGGTTCAATTCTCGAGCCGACTCTTTTCTCTGTATATATTGATGTCGCTCATGCTGCGGGTCATTCTTTGCTCCACCTCTACGCAGACGACACCATTCTGTATACATCTGGCCCTTTGGACACTGTGTTAACAAACCTCCAAACGTGCTTCAATGCCAGATGACACTCCTTCTATGGCTTCCAACTGCTCTTAAATGCTAGTAAAATGAAATGCATGCTCTTCAACCGATCGCTGCCCGCCCGACTAGCATCACTACTCTTGACGGTTCCGACTTAGAATATGTGGACAACTATAAATACCTAGGTGTATGGCTAGACTGTAAACTCTCCTTCCAGACTCACATTAAGCATCTCCAATCCAAAGTTATATCTAGAATCGGCTTCCTATTTCACAACAAAGACCCCTTCACTCATGCTGCCAAACCTACCCTCGTTGTAAAACTGACTATCCTACCAATCCTTGACGTTGGTGATGTAATTTTCAAATTAGCCTCCAACACTCTGCCCAGACTGCATCCAATTTGCTATCACAGTGCCATCCGTTTTGTCACCAAAGTCCCATATACTACCCACCACTGACCTGTATGCTCTCATTGGCTGGCCATACCCACTGGCTTCAGGTCATCTAGAAGTCTTTGCTAGGCATAGCGCCGCCTTATCTCAGCTCACGGGTCACCATAGCAATACCCGCCCGTAGCATGCAGGTATATTTCACTGGTTATCGCCAAAGCCAACACCTTTGGCTACCTTTCCTTCCAGTTCTCTGCAGTCAATGACTGGAACGAATTGCAAAAATCACTGAAGTTGGAGACTTATATCTCACTAACTTTAAGCGTCAGCTGTCAGAGCAGCTTACCAATTGATGCAGCTGTACTCAGCCCATCTGTAAATAGCCCATCCAACCAACTACTTACCTCATCCTCGTTTTCTGCACACAAGTATTTCTACTTGCACATCCTCATCTGCACATATCACTCCAGTGTAAATTGTAATTACTTTACCACTTGGCCTATTTATAACCTTACCCCCTTCATTTGCACACACTGTATACAGCTTTGTTTTGTTATTGACTGTACGTTTGTTTATCCCATGTGTAACGCTGTCGTTTTTGTCGCTTTGCTTTATCTTGGCCAGTTCGCAGTTGTAAATGACAACTTGTTCTCAAATGATCTACATGGTTAAATAAAGGTGAAATAAAAAATGTAAACGTCAATCAACATGTAGCCTTGTGCAAAAATAATATTCACGGAGTAAAAATTACAATAAAAAAAGGATAATCATCCCCGCTTACTCACGTGTTAGTCAAAATCAACACAACAAAAACAACGTATTTGGGCTACACTGAACATTATTACGTTGTGCACTTTCTGCCTGTGGACATCGATTCTACAATGTGACGCCAGAGCATGATACCCTTTGTTGGCATAATTGATCTCTTTCAGGCAGAGAGTAGACCTGGCATACCCCTTTTTTAAGGAAAGGGGGGAAACATTAGTTCATATAACAAACTAACTAGAGTACTAACATTTTACACAGATTTTCAGGGTCCAGTAAGCAACTAACGCACGCGTTGTAACTTAAGGAATGGCAAGGAGTCGTATACCAGTTAATACTAATGGTTAGTTATGGTCTAGTTACTAACGTTAGCTCATCTGATGTTGTAATGTTATTAGCCAGCTAATTTTCACAGCATTATTTGATCAGTTAAGTTGGGTAATGGCTCATGAACTACGCTTCATCACCTTCTCCGTGGTCAGGCTTCTCGCCTACCTCTTCCAACAGGTCCCAGATGTGCTCAATTGGATTGAGATATGGGCTCTTCGCTGGCCATGGCAGAACACTGACATTACTATCTTGCAGGAAAACACTCACAGAACGGCTGGTGGCATTGTCATGCTGGAGGGTCATGTCAGGATTAGCCTGCAGGAAGCGTATCACATGAAGGAGGAGAATGTCTTCCCTGTAACGCACAGCGTTGAGATTGCCTGCAATGACAACAAGCTCAGTCTGATGATGCTGTGACGCACCGCCCCAGACCATGGACCCTCCACCTCCAAATCAATCCCGCTCCAGAGTGCAGGCCTCGTGTAACGCTCATTCCTTCGACGATAAATGCAAATCCGACCATCACCCCTGGTGAGACATAACCGCGACTCGTCAGTGAAGAGCTCTTTTTTTCCAGTCCTGCCTGGTCCCGTGACGGTGGGTATGTGCCCATAGGCGACGTTGTTGCCCCTTGCCATCTGTTGAGGACCTGCCTCGCAACAGACCTACAAGCCAATAAGTCCAGCCTCTCTCAGCCTATTGAGGACAGTCTGAGCACTGATGGAGAGATTGAGAGTTCCTGGTGTAAAAGAATGGCAACTTGTTGTTGCCATCATTTACCGATCCTGTGCAGGTGTTACACGTGGTCTGCCACTGCGAGGACGATCAGTTGTCCGTCCTGTCTCCCTGTAGCACTGTCTTAGGCGTCTCTCAGTACAGACATGGGTATTTATTGCCCTGGCCACATCTGAAGTCCTCATGCCTCAGGCATGTCCACGCAGATGAGCAGGGACCATGGGCACCTTTCCTTTTGTGTTTTTCGGAGTCAGTAGAAAGGCCTCTTAATGTCCTAATTTTCATAATTGTGACCTTAATTGCCTGCCGTCAGTAAGCTGTTAGTGTCTTTAATGACCGTTCCGCAGGTGCATGTTCATTAATTGTTGATGGTTCATTGACCAAGCATGAGAAAAAGTGTAATCCCTTTACAAGTTATTTAGATGTTTTTTTTGGGCGGGGGGTCTTTGTTAGACAGTCCTGAAAAGGGGATTTTTTTGTTGTTGCTGAGTTTAAATTTTTTTTTTATGTCCTGTCTGTCGGTCTGTTCAAGTTTGGGGTCACTTAAAAATGTCCTTGTTTTTGCAAGAGAATACAATTTTTTTGCCCATCTTTAAAATAACATCAAATTGATCAAAACACAGTGTAGACATTGTTAATGTTGATAATGACTATTGTAGCCTGAAACGTCAGAATTGTAATGGAATATCTACATATGCGACAGAGGCCCATTATCATCAACCATCAGTCCTATGTTCCAATGTCACGTTGTTAGCTAATCCAAGTTTATCATTTTAAGAGGCTAATTGATCATTAGAAAACCCTTTTGCAATTATGTTAGCACAGTTAAACTGTTCTGATTAAAGAAGCAATAAAACGGGCCTTTAGACTTTAGACTAGTTCATTTTATTTGCTGACACATTGCAGTCAAATTTTGGCACCAGTAGATTAGCTTTCTAGTTTTGTAAACCACACCTTCTGCGATGTTGGTTACAAGGCGGTACGTATTTAAATTAGGTAAGAGAATAAGATGTTACCATTGGTGTATTTAAATTAGATTTTGATATCACAATCCCCCTAAATAATCCCGCCTTCTGAATTCAAGTGTTTGACATGGAAGTTGACCAATAACTTTATGATCAAACTTTATCAATGTACCAGTAACACTCATTTTTCATGATCTGATTTCATCAAAATATCACAAATAATGATTTTTGACTGTGCAGGACCTTCTAAGTAAACATGGTGTATAAGTAACTCATCATGTACCGGTGTCTGTTCTTCTCCTCCACAGGGCCAGGGCTCAGACAGTGACGATTCCCAGGACTCCTCAGACAGTGGAGCCTCTGCCCAGAAAACCAGAGAGATACTGGCCAGACGGCCCTCCTACAGGTACCTGCCACCGCGCCGTTGTATCAAACACCATCTTAACCTGTCCATGCAGTGGTGGAAAGAAGTGTGTGCAGACTGCAGAGGTCTATGCTGGTGATGGACTGGGATATTGGTGGCACTCAAGTCACCTTTTCACCTAGTTTAACACCTGATTTGTGACCCCACCACCTTCTCTTTTTGGTGTTATGTTCCAACATTTAAATGGAACAGCATTTAAATGTTATTTTTTACATTAGGTAAAAGTACAGACTCTGAGCTTCAAAATTGTATATCATACAGTGCATTCAGAAAGAATTCAGACCCTTTTACTTTTCCACATTTTGTTACCTTGCAGCCTTATTCTAAAATAGATTGAATAAATATTTATCCTCCTCAATCTACACACAATAACCAATGACAAAGCGAAAACAGTTTTGGAAATTTTAGCAAATGTATTTAAAAAATCTAAACCGTAATCGGTGGAGAAGAGCCTTGGTCAGCTCCAGAGTTCCTATGTGGCGATGGGAGAATAGTGGTGGCAGCATCATGCTGTGGGGATGTTTTTCAGGGGCAGGGACTGGAAGACTATTCCGGATCATGGCAAAGATGAACGGAGAAAGGTACAGAGATCCTTGATGTATACCTGCTCCAGAGCGCTAAGGACCTCAAACTGGGGAGAAGGTTCACTTTCCAACAGGACAGTGACCCTAAGCACACAGCCAAGACAACGCAGGAGTGGCTTCAGGACAAGTCTCTGAATGTCCTTGAGTGGCCCAGCCAGAGCCCGGACTTGAACCCGGTCTAACATCTTACGAGAGACCTGAAAATAGCATATTTCTGTCCTTTGCTTTGGAGTAGGACATGTAATGCCCATAGCCTTTTCAGTGTAAAAGTCCTGATTTTCTATAAAAAAAATACATGTATGGGGGATGGTTGCACATCTCTGGGAGGAAGGACATCAACGTTGCACAGCAGCTGAAACCTGGTCCCAGCTGAGTGAAAGTGCCTTGGCTGCAACACCAGGCTCCAGACAATTGAAGCTGTAATAGAAAAAAAGCAGACAAAAATAGACATTGCACACTAGCAATAACATTCCTTGACCCGAAGTTCAAGCAATAAGCTCAAAGTACAAAGACAAAATACCTGAAATGTTGGTTGTTCACCCTCGTTCATCTCCTTGTACTGGGGGCGGAGAGAAGGTTTATGCTGAAAGACAAATCCAGAAAAACCGGTTAATACACAAATTCATTCATCTCCTATATCTTTACCTGTTGACTGCTACAGCTGTACTAAAATGCCCTGTACACTCAACCTGCTTCCAGCCATACAATTGCAATGCAGACACTACATGATAACTAAATGGATTTAGGAAACGTTTAACTAGATAATTACCAGCTAGTTGAACATGCAAAAAACAACAGAGTTATATAATCCAGTGTAGATGGCTAACTATTTAGCCATAATTTCATTGTGGCTAGCTAGCCAATTTACCATGTCCCTATCATTTAACATGGAGTTTGATTAGCATTCGCACCACAGTGGCTAATTTCAGTAGCTAGCTAGGTGAACATGACAAACTGACCAACATGACAAAGATGATCATGCATGGCTTAGCACATCAGCAATCAACATTAAGAGCAGAATGCAACTGGCCAGCTCAGCAAGCTAGCTGGCTGTAACTTTACCTGTATGCAATTGGCTAGCTAGGTAGCCAACAACGAAAACAAATTTTTTGATACAGTTGAGACAACGTATGTACAGTGCATTGGAAAAGTATTCAGACCTCTTGACCTTTTTCCATATTTTTACGCTACAGCCTTATTCTGAAATTGTTGAGGAATTTTTATTTAATCAATCTACACACAATACTCTAATGACAAAGCGAAAAATAGATTTGTCATTTTTGTAAATGTATCCCCCCCCACCAAAAAAAAATATTTACATAAGTATTCAGACCCTTTGTTTTGAGACTTGAAATGCATCCTGTTTCCATTGATCATCCTTGATATTTTTCTACAACTTGATTGGAGTCCACCTGTGGTAAATCCAATTGATTGGACATGATATGGAAAGGCACACACCTGTCTATACAAGGTCCCATAGTTGACAGTGCATGTCAGAGCAAAAACCAAGCCATGCGGTAGAAGGAGTTGTCTGTAGTCCTCCCAAGACAGGATTTTGTCGAGGCACAAACTGGGCAATCGGGGGAGAAGGACATTGTTCAGGGAGTTGACTGAGATGTTCACTCTGACAGAGTTCCTCTTTGGAGATGGTTGTCCTTCTGGAAGGTTCTCCCATCTCTGCAGCACTCAACCAATCAGGCCTTTTATGGTAGCATGGCCAGGCGGAAGCCACTCCTCAGTAAAATGCTCATGACAGCCCGCCAGATTCTCTGGTCTGATTGAAGTCTTTGGCCTGAATCCCAAGCGTCATGTCTGGAGGAAACCTGGCACCATCCCCTGTGGTGGCAGTATCATACTTTAGGGATATTTGTCAGAGGCAGGGACTGGGAGACTTTTTTTCTAAAAACTGTTTTCAGCTTTGTCATTATGGGGTGTTGTGTGTAGATGGAGGGGGGGACTAATACATTTTAGAATAAAATTGTAATGTAACAATGTGGAAGAGGTCAAGGGGTCTAAATACTGTAGCTATGATGATTCATGGCTGTCTTTCCAAATTTAAAGCTGCTAGCAGCAATGTCGAGGTTAAAGCTGTTGGCCCACTTTGCCACCATCAGGACCAATTTTAAAACATTTCCCTAGGATGAGCTACTGCTGTACTCCTACAATGATATCTTTTAATGTTTACTAGTGTTCGGGAGTTATTTACTCTGAAAAATAAGAACCTAACACTAGAGAAGCTTTAACCAAGTTTAATTTAATCTTCAGCTTCAGCAGGCTTCAGCTGATATATCAAAGTGCTGTACAGAAACCCAGCCTAAAACCCCAAACAGCAGGCAATGTAGGTGTAGAAGCACGGGGGCTAGGAAAAACTCCCAAGAAAGAAACCTAGAGAGGAACCAGGCTATGAGGGGTGTCCAGTCCTCTTCTGGCTGTGCCGGGTGGAGATTATAACAGAACATGGCCAAGATGTTCAAATATTCATAAATGAACAGCATGGTCAAATAATAGTAATCACAGTGAACAGGTCAGGTTTCCATAGCCGCAGGCAGAACAGTTGAAACTGGAGCAGCAGCTCGGCCAGGTGGACTGGGGACAACGAGGGGTCATCATGGCAGGTAGTCCTGAGGCAGGGTCCTAGGGCTCAGGTCCTCTGAGAAATAAAGAAAGAGAGAATTAGAGAGCATACTTAAATTCACACAGGACACCGGATAAGACAGGAGAAATACTCCAGACATAACAGACTGACCCTAGCCCCCCGACACAAACTACTGCAGCATAAATACTGGAGGCTGAGACAGGATCAGGAGACCCTGTGGCCCCAATCTGATGATACCCCCGGACAGGGCCAAACAGGCAGGATATAACCCCACCCACATTGCCAAAGCACAGCCCCCACACCACTAGAGGGATATCTTCAACCACCAACTTACCATCCTGAGGCAAGGCCGAGTATAGCCCACAAAGATCTCCGCCACGGCACAACCCAAGGGGGGGCGCCAACCCGGACAGGAAGACCACGTCAGTGACTCAACCCTCATAGGGACGGCATGGAAGAGCACCAGTAAGCCAATGACTCAGCCCCTGTAATAGGGTTAGAGGCAGAGAATCCCAGTGGAGAGAGGGGAACCGGCCAGGCAGAGACAGCAAGGGCAGTTCGGTGCTCCAGTGACTTTCCGTTCACCTTCACACTCCTGGGCCAGACTACACTCAATCATAGGACCCACTGAAGAGATGTGTCTTCAATAAAGACTTAAAGGTTGAGACCGAGCCTGTGTCTCTCACATGGGTAAGCAGACCATTCCATAAAAATGGAGCTCTATAGGAGAAAGCCCTGCCTCCAGCTGTTTGCTTATAAATTCTAGGGACAATTAGGAGGCCTGCGTCTTGTGACCGTAGCGGGTAGCATACGTGTAGGTATGTACGGCAGGATGAAATCGGAAAGATAGGTAGGAGCAAGCCCATGTAATGCTTTGTAGGTTAGCAGTAAAACCTTAATCAGCCCTTGCCTTAACAAGAAGCCAGTGTAGGGAGGCTAGCACTGGTGTAATATGATCAAAATGTTTGGTTCTAGTCCGGATTCTAGCAGTCGTATTTAGCACTAACTGAAGTTTATTTTGTGCTTTATCCGGGTGGCCGGAAAGTAGAGCATTGCCGTAGTCTAACCTATAAGTAACAAAAGCATGGATGAATTTTTCTGCATAATTTTTAATCATTCCCAAAGGTTCTGTACAGCTGTAATCAGACAGCAAAACATTTTGTTCTTGACCGTTATATACATCCTACTTAAGACACTCCTCCTCCTTACAGTTTATGGCTCCACAGGAAACTAATAGAGGGTAACAGGATGACAAATATTTTACTGCCTTAAAATAATCACCTCCTTGACCTCACACATTCCTTCATCTAATCCACAGATGTCCATTGTTTTTCTTCAGAGAACCATTCGGACATAACCCAGTCTCTTTCATTTCCTATCTCAATGATCAAAGTTTAGCCGATTCCTACACTAGTGAGCCACTTCTCCATTAATTTGGTTCTGTAGCACTGTGTGTTTTAGTGTAAGGATTTCGGTAATGGATTACTGTATGAGTAATCTCCCGCTTCTTCACCGTGGTCTGTAGGAAGATCCTCAATGAGCTGTCTGCTGAGGAGGTGGCGTCACGGAATGAAGGAGAGGATGAAAACCCTGCTTCCTCTGGCATGACCACAGTGACAATGCCCAACACCCAGACAATCTACCAGACTAGTAGTGGCCAATACAGTAAGGGTTGCCCTACTACATAGCACTACAACCACACACCATCCTACCAGTGCATAATAATGTCACCATAAATAGATTATACAGGTAGATATTGTTAGAATTGGAGGCACTTGTTGAGTAAGGGATCATCAATAATGGGATTCTACAGTTTTGTGAAAATATATCGTACCGCCGGGGACAGGGTGTGCAAACTGGCTCCTGATGTGTGGTACTGTAAGCATGCACAAATCCCTCAACTTTTCACAGGCTTTCAACTCAGGCAGCCATGGGCATGAACAGAAAAGTGAACCTTCACACAGTTGCAGTTTCTTTTATAAAAATGTATATATCGAAAAAAAATGCAACTGATTTTTTTTCTCTCTCTCATATCGGTGCCCGTCATACCTAGTAGTTACCATTGTCCCTAACTTCCTGTGTGTTTGTCTGTAGTTACCATCGCCCCTAATGGCGCCATCCAGCTGGCCAGCCCTGGGTCAGAGGGTCTCCAGGGGTTACAGACTCTCACCATGACCAACTCAGGCCAACAACAGGGCACCACCATCCTACAGTACGCTCAGACGCCCGATGGACAGCAGATACTTGTGCCCAGCAACCAGGTGGTCGTACAGAGTGAGTATGGCTTCATGACTCACGGTAAGCGTTGAGACAATACCACAAGGAGAAGTACCCAGTAGTGCCTGCTAAACCCCCCCCCCCCCCCCCAATAATTGTCTTGTGTTGTCACTAAAGCTTCTCTGAAGGTGTGTAAAATATCCACTGATCCCAGCTTGTGGGCCACATTGTAATGTGTTGAGATTTTGAAGAGGAGATGCTCTCATCTACTGTTTTAATTGGCCTCATCCCCCTCAGATGCAGGAGGAGAGATGCAGACGTACCAGATCCGCACGGCACCCACAGCGCAACAGACCGTGGTCATGACTTCCCCTGTAGGAATATCTGAACAAAAGAGTGGCGACCCCACCATGAAGAGAGAGATCCGCCTCGCCAAGAACAGGTGTGTGTGTGTGTATAAGGATGTGTTGCACAGTTGGTCCCTTTTGTCTGTTTGTGTGTGAACCAACTTCTCTGGTTGAAAAAGGCATCGATATTTGTCAAACATTTATTCCAGAACGCAAATGTACTAGAGTGTAAGTCGAATCATTTTGGTCATAAAGTCGGTATATTCCAAAAGTGTTTTGTGAGATTTTTGTAACTGAAGATATCTCAACTTACACGATGGTTGGGTTTTGATTTCAAACCTCCCCACACAAGACTGCTGCCTGGCACCGTAATCACAGCTGGCAGTAATCAAATCATCTGGATCACAGCTGCCTGGTGTGCTGTAGTGCACACTATCCAATCGCTCACCAGACTCAATCTATTACCCTGCCACTTATTTACAAACAGCCAAAGTAACCATTAGCGCACAGCGCCTCAGACTTGATTAGATAGCATTTGCGACAATGTCTTATATTGCTATGTTGAAAGAATGAGAGTTCTTTTATAAAAGCCTTTTTCCCCCCCAACTAAAACTTCCGATTGGTGCGGTGGGCTAAGACACTTCATCTCAATGCAGGAATACCTGGTTCGAATCCAGGCTGCATCACAGCCGGCCGTGATTGGGAGTCCCGTAGGGCGGTGCAAAATTGGCCCAGTGTCGTCTGGGTTTGGCCGGGGTAGGCCGTCATTGTAAATAAGAATTTGTTCTTAACTGACCTAGTTAAATAAATAAAAATGTTTTAAAATCACAATTGTGAGCTAATGTTAGCCCCAGAAATTCAACTTTTATCAAAAATGGCAACATCTAGAAAGCAGGATGCTCGAAGCATGGAATTCCCTGACCAATCACGTACACGTTGCTATGCTGCGTCATGTGGTTGCTAAGCCATGTGGTGTGGTGGCCTGCTTGGAATGGTGACCGACTAGGAACAATCAACATTACTGCAAGGATATGATCTAGTCAACATAAGACACCCACATCGAACCACACCACTAAGACTGAAATCTTGTTTTTCTTTAATGCGCAACAGAAAAACATGGAGAATCAATGAGTTCAGTCGCTCTTCAAATGTAATCCTCTAAAGCCGTTTTCTGTGTTTCTCCCTGACAGGGAAGCTGCCCGTGAGTGTCGCAGGAAAAAGAAGCAATACGTGAAATGTCTGGAGAATCGTGTGGCGGTGCTGGAGAACCAAAACAAGACTCTCATTGAGGAACTCAAGACGTTAAAGGACCTGTACTGTGTCAAAACAGGATAACCAGGAGGAAGAGAAGCCAGCCAGCGAACAGGACATTTAACGGCAGTGAGCGGCTCAGCTCTGCCACATGGACAACGCGGGGTTAACCGGGAACACATTTCATTTCAGACCTGAAATCCTCCTCCTCAGTTTGTTTTATACTCTGTTTTAACATGTCGTGAGTGGTGGCCATGGGAACTGTCCCATTTTTAAAAGACAATGAAAGGGTGTGAAAGAGGTTGATTGTTTTTCATTGTCTTTTTATTGCGCTAACAAATGGATTACTAACGCTTAAATTTGTATTTGTGTATATTTTGTAAGCACACGGAAGGCGTGAATTGTGAGCTTTATCATTGACATTCAATTTCCAATTGTCCCCCTTTTCCAGAATCGGCTCCTTGTTTTCCTTGTGTAGCAGTAGGTTCAATTTGCTCTTTTTAACATCTATCAATTTGCGGCTGTATTGATTGTATGATGACTTCTATGATGTGATTTCATGTATTTTTTTATGTGAACCAGCTATTTCCAACCCCACCCCCATTCTTTCCCCCATGAGGAAATGTTACAAGTACCATTCCTTATCCTTGTCAAGAGGGATGTAAGGGGTATTTAGATAAGATAACATTGTGTAAGGCGGACTTTGCTGTTACTAAGACAATCTATCAGGGAGAACACACAATGGCAGGGTAATATTTATTTTCTATTTCTGGAGAGGGGTAATGAGTGAATCAAACAAAAAGAGGGAAAGCAATGTCACTCATTCTGTAAGTAAATTGAAATAAATATTTTTCCAGTCTTTACATACATTGCTTACTGGGGATTTTTCTGTTATGTAATTACTCATTTGGGCTGTCCAGTGGTGGAAAACAAATACCCAGTTGTCATACTTCAGTCAAATTAAAGGTGCCTTTTTTGATAGAAAATTACTCAAGTAAAATACTACTTGAGTAAAAGTATTTGGTTTTACATATACTTAAGTATCAAAAGTACATTTTAATTGTTAAAATATACTTATGTATAAATCATTTCAAATTCCTTATTTTAAGCAAATCAGAAGGCACACTTTTTTATGTATAGGCACGGGCACACCAACACTCCAAATCATTTACAAACCAGGCATTTGTGTTTAGTGAGTCCACCAGATCAGAGGCAGTAGGGATGATAAGGGATTGTCTCTTGATAGGTATGTGAATTGGACCATTTCCCTGTCGTGCTAAGCATTAAAAATGTAAATAGTACTTTTGGTTGTCAGGGAAAATGTATGGAGTAAAATAAAGGACATTTTATTAAATGTAGTGAAGTAAAACTTGTCCTAAATAGTAAAGTACAGATACCCTAAAAAAACAACTTAAGAATTTTACGCCACTGGTCCAGTCTCCCATTTAGTGACAAGTATGAGGTTTTCATTGGTATATGATGACCTCGAATGGTCATTGATGCAGTTTGTAGATCAAGAGCATGGGGGCCATTGTCTAGGCCAGGTTCTGAAAGCGGTTGTCACTACTTTCCAAGGTAAACATTTTTAAAACACCTTTTGGAAATAAGGTGTTTTGTATGGATTGGTATACAATGTATTGATGTATTTGAGGCTAGCCCCATATTACACTGCAGTAACTTTATAGTTAGCCTATAGCCATGCTGCTAGCCAATGGACATGGTTATTTTGTACTATGAAGTAATAGGCAGTCTAGCTAGCTAATTTTGTAACATGCTTGTGCTTGGTTTGACATTTCAGATGGCAACAAAATCTAGTGTAGTTTATTTCTAGAGGAGAGACAGTCAATGCATGTATAGGGGGAAATGTAGCCAACTGAACTCAACACCACAATTTACGACAAATAGTACATTTACGATAGTAAATCGAGGAGTTGCGTTTAGTTGGCTAGGGAACACTTTTTACATCATGCAGGTTTCTCAGATCAAATAGCCTAACCTATATGGTGCCCAAAAAACAAATGCACTGTCATGTTAACATATCCTAAAAACAGGACCGGTCAAAGTAAAATGGACAATCACAACTTGTCCAAGAGTTTCACCCCATTGGCATGATCAGTGCTTTGAAGTTTGTATCCCTCAATTTGACAAGCTGATCATAGTGAAAAAGGAAATACTTCTGCATTTCCTGCTTAAATAGCCAAATTGATTAGCCACAGGAATCAGGAAAAATAAAACCAATGCAATGCCCTGTTTTACAAATGGTTGGCCTACAACATGGATGAGCATTCAAAACATTTACATTTCAGGCCATTTCTTCTCCCTAAAAAAACCATGGTAGCCTTTTGAGATGCATACCTGGGGACTGGGAGGGAGCGCACTCAGCGCAGCCTCGGAAGCGCGCCTTTGGGAAAGTATTCAGACCCCCCGACTTTTTTCACATTTTGTTTCAGCCTTATTCTAAAATAATTTTTTTTTTTTTAAATCCTCAGCAATCTTCACACACTACCCCGTAATGATAAAACGAAAACATGTTTTTAGAAGTTTTTGCAAATGTATTACATAAGTATTCAGACCCTTTGCTATGAGACTTAAATGAGCTTTGGTGCATCCTCTTTCCATTGATCATCATTCAGTTGTTTCTTTAACTTGATTGGAGTCCACCTGTTGTAAATTCAATTGATTGGACATGATTTGGAAAGGAACACACCTGTCTATGTAAGGTCCCACAGTTGATGGTGCCTGTCAGAGCAAAAACCAAGCCATGATGTCGAAGGAATTGTCCGTTGAGCTCCGAGACAGGATTGTGTCGAGGCACAGATCTGGGGAAGGGTACCAAAAAATGACTGCAGCATTTGAGGTCCCCAAGAACACACTGGCCTCGATCATTCTTAAATTGAAAAAGTTGGGAACTACGACTCTTCCTAGAGCTGGCTGCCCGGCAAAACGAGCAATCGGGGGAGAAGGGCCTTGGTCAGGGAGGTGACTAAGAACCTGATGGTCCCTCTAACAGAGCTCTAGAGTTCCTCTTAAGATGGGAGAACCATCCAGAAGGACAACCATCTCTGCAGCACTCCACCAATCAGGCCTTTATGGTAGAGTTGCCAGATGGAAGCCACTCCTCAGTAAAAGGCACATGACAGTCTGAGTCTTTAGCAGGCTATGAGAAACAAGATTGAACTCTGGCCTGAATGCCAAGCGTCATGTCTGGAGGTAACCTGGCACCATCCCTACGGTGAAGCATGGCGGTGGCAGCATCATGCTGTGGGGATGTTTTCACCGGCAGGGACTGTGAGACTAATCAGTTTTGAGGGAAAGATAAAAGGAGCAAAGTACAGAGAGAGAGATCCTTGATGAAAACCTGCTCCAGAGTGTTCAGGACATCTGACTGGGGTAAAGGTTCACCTTCCAACAGGACAACGACCCTAAGCCAAGACAACGCAGGAGTTGCTTCTGGACAAGTCTCTGAATGTCCTTGAGTGGTCCAGCCAGAGCCCTGACTTGAACCTGATCAAACATCTCTGGAGAGACCTGAAAGTACCTGTGCAGCAACACTCCCCATCCAATCTGACAGAGCATGAGTGGATCTGCAGAGAAGAGTGGGAGAAACTCCCCAAATACATGTGTGCCAAGCTTGTAGTGCCATACCCAAGAAGACTCAAGGCTGTAATCGCTGCCAAAGGTGCTTCAAGAAAGTACTGAGTAAAGGGTCTGAATACTTATGTAAATGTAATATTACTTTTTTTAAATACATTTGCAAACATTTCTAAAATCTTGTTTTTGCTTGTCGTTATAATATAATAATATAATAATATATGCCATTTAGCAGACGCTTTTATCCAAAGCGACTTACAGTCATGTGTGCATACATTCTACGTATGGGTGGTCCCGGGAATTGAACCCACTACCCTGGCGTTACAAGCGCCATGCTCTACCAATTGAGCTACAGAAGGACCATGGGGTATTGTGTGTAGATTGATGAGGGTGAAAAAACTATTTAATCATTTTTAGAACAAGGCTGTAACGTAACAAATGTGGAAAAAGTGAATACTTAACAAAAGCACTGTACACCCTCCAAGAGATGAATACAACATTAAAAACCCTGGAACTAACCAACTAGTCGCTTGGACCTGGTCTGACACCTTGTATTCAAGTGTATGTTGTAGATCACCAAATGTTAGATATACATAACATACAGTATAATTACATAACATTGGGATCAAAGGAATTTAGTTCATTGTTTTTTATTTTGAATGAATTTGTCACATATTGGGTGTAGATTGAGGGGGGGGAAATCAATTTTAATCAATTTTAGAATAAGTTTGTATGGTAACAAAATTTGGAAAAAGTCAAGGGGTCTGAATACTTTCCGAATGCATTGTAGTTTGACTATATGAAACAGTGACTGATTACTTATTTCTGTTCTTCTATAAAACCTCTTATGGATCCGCCCAGTTTTTAAATTTTCAGCTAAAATTACGTACCCAAATGTAACTAACTACCTGTAGCTGAGGACCTCAAGCAAGGATATGCATATTCTTGATACCACTTGAAAGGAAACACTTAAGTTTAATGAAAATGTTAAATTCATGTAAGAGAATGTAACACATTCGATCTCGTAAAAGATAATACCAAGAAAAAAACATGTACTATCATCTTTGAAATGCAAGAGAGAGGCCATAATGTATAAGGCACAGCATCATACACCAGCAGAACCTATTGGACCAGCACCAGAGACAGACACCAGACAGTTGTGGCATCATTTGTAAGTTCTCTTATTAGCTGCAGAGCATGTGGAAAACTCAAATGGAACTGTTTTGAACAAAGACAACACTGGAAGGCAAAGTCATTGTGGCCAGCCTCAATGGAGGTCTATTACATTTGAGTAATTAGTAGACATTCTTATCCAGAGTGACTTACAGGCGCGATTAGGGATAAGTGCCTTGCTCAAGATCACGTCAACAGATTTTTCACCTCGTCGGCTCGTGTATTAGAACCAGCGACATTTCAGTTACAGGCCCAACGCTCTTAACTGCTAGGATACCTGCCCCCCCCCCCCAAGCATCTCAATCCAACAGACACAGTCCATGGTCCGGGTGTTGATTCCACAGCTCATCGAAAAGTTTGGAGAAACATGTTCTATACTAGTTACATAATTATGGTCCTTATGACAGGAAATATGACTGTGATTCTTTTGTAAACATTGTACCTTTTGATTAATGTTGTATTTTCTGTTTATCCCTCTTCTTTCAGCCCAACATCTGAGACAGACACAACTTACAACTTTATTACTGGAACAGTTCCCTTGCCTCAAGGATTGTGCTTCTAGTTCTGACAATGCAGTAATATCTAACAAGTAACCTAACAAATTCACAACTACCTTATACACACAAATGTAAAGGGATGAATAAGAATATGTACCGGGGGTACCGGTACCGAGTCAATGTGCGGGGGTACAGGTTAGTCGAGGTCATTTAATCATGTAGGTAGGGGCAAAGTGACTATGCATAGATAATAAACAGCAAGTAGTAGAAGTGTAAAAATAAATGGGGGTGGGGTGTCAGTGTAAATAGTCCGGGTGGCTATTTGATTAATTGTTCAGCAGTCTTATGGCTTGGGGGTAGAAGCTGTTAAGGAGCCTTTTAGTTCTAGATTGGTGCTCCGGTACCGCTTGCTGTGCGGTAGCAGAGAGAACAGTTGATGACTTGGCTGACTGGAGTATTTGACCATTTTTGGGGCTTTCCTCTGACACTGCCTAGTATATAGGTCCTGGATGGCAGGAAGCTTGTCCCCAGTCATGTACTGGGCCGTACACACTACCCCCTGTAGCGCCTTACGGTCAGATGCCGAGCAGTTGCCATACCAGAGCGTGATGCAACCGGTCAGGATGCTCTCGATGGTGCAGCTGTAAAACCTTTTGAGGATCTGAGGACCCATGCCAAATCATTTAAAGGTTTCCAGAGGGGCAAAAGGTGCCCTCTTCATGACTGTCTTGGTGTGTTTGGACCATGATAGTTAGTTGGTGATGTGGACACCAAGGAACTTGAAACACTTGACCCACTCCACTACAGCCCCGTTGATGTTAATGGGGGCCTGTTTGGCCCGCCTTTTCCTGTAGTCCACGATCAGCTCCTTTTTCTTGCTCACATTGAGGGAGAGGTTGTTGTCCTGGCACTACACTGCCAGGACTCTGGCCTCCTCCCTATAGGCGGTCTCATCGTTATTGGTAATTAGGCCTACCACTGTTGTGCTGTCAGCAAACTTAATGATGGTGTTGGAGTCGTGATTGAGATTTTGTCATCTGTGGATCTGTTGGGGCAGTATGCGAATTGGAGTGGATCTAGGGTATCCGGGATGATGCTGTTGATGTGAGCCATAACCAGCCTTTCAAAGCACTTCATGGCTACCGATGTGAGTTTACACAGAAAAAAAGAAAAGTTGATCAGATAATGAAATACTAGGTAGCCTAGAGTGGTATAGAAGTCCTGGATGGCAGGAAGCTTTGCCCCGGTGATGTACTGGGGCCAAGTCTGGGTAGCAATTTGATTAAATGTTCAGGAGTCTTATGGCTTGGGGGTAGAAGCTGTTTAGAAGCCTCTTGGACCTAGACTTGGAGCTCTGGTACCGCTTGCCGTGCGATAGCGAAGAGAAAAGTCTATGACTAGGGTGGCTGGAGTCTGACAATTTTAGGGCCTACCTCTGACGCCGCCTGGTATAGAGGTCTTGGATGGAAGGAAGCTTGGCCCCGGTGACGTACTGGGCCGTACACACAACCCTCTGTAATGCCTTGTGGTCGGAGGACGAGCAGTTGCCATACCAGGCAGTGATGCAACCCGTCTGGATGCTCTCGATGGTGCTGCTGTAAAACCTTTTGAGTATCTGAGGATGCATGCCAAATCTTTTCAGTCTTCTGAGGGAGAATAGGTTTTGTCGTGCCCTCTTCACGACTGTTTGTTGTGTTTGGACCATGATAGTTCATTGGTGATGTGGACACCAAGGAACTTGAATCTCTACAACCTGCTCCACTACAGCCCTGTCGATGAGAATGGGGTTGTGCTCGGTCCTCCTTTTCCTATAGTCCACAATCATCTCCTTTGTCTTGATCATGTTGAGGGAATGGTTGCTGTCCTGGCATCACAAGGCCAGGTCTCTCCCTATAGGCTGTCTTGTCTTTGTCGGTGATACTACTACTGTTTTGTCATCGGCAAACTTAATGATGGTGTTGGAGTTGTGCCTGGCCGTGCAGTCATGAGTGAACAGGGAGTACAGGAGGGGACTGAGCACGCACCAGAGGGGCCCCCGTGTTGAGGATCAGCGTGGCGGATGTGTTGTTACCTACCCTTAACACCTGGGGGCGGCCCAACAGGAAGTCCAGGATCCAGTTGCAGAGGGAGGTGTTTAGTCCCAGGATCCTTAGCTTAGTGATGAGCTTTCAGAGCACTATGGTGTTGAACACTGAGCTGTAGTCAATGAATAGCATTCTCACATTGGTGTTCCTTTTGTCCAGTTGGCAAAGGGCAGTGTGGAATGCAATAGAGATTGCATCATCTGAGGATCTGTTGGGGCGGTATGCAAATTGGAGTGTGTCTAGGGTTTCTGGGATAATGGTGTTTGTTGTGACCTGCCTTTCAAAGCACTTCATGGCTACAGATGTGAGTGCTATGGGTCGGTGGTCATTTTAGGCAGGTTACCTTAGTGTTCTTGGGCACAGGGACTATGGTGGTCTGCTTGAAACTAGAGGTTGACCGATTATGATTTTTCAACACCGATACCGATTATTGGAGGACAAAAAAAGCTTATACCGATTAAATCGGCCGATTCTTTAAATGCATTACGCCAATACTAATGAACACATATTTTAACTTAATATAATTCATCAATAAAATCCATTTAGCCTCAAATATATAATGAAACATCTTCAATTTGGTTTAAATAATGCAAAAACAAAGTGTTGGAGAAGAAAGTAAAAGTGCAATATGTGCCATGTAAGAAAGCTAACGTTTAAGTTCCTTGCTCAGAACATGAGAACATATGAAAGCTGGTGGTTCCTTTTAACATGAGTCTTCAATATTCCTAGGTAAGAAGTTTTAGGTTGTAGATATTATAGGACTATTTCTCTCTATACCATTTGTATTTCATATACCTTTGACTATTGGATGTTCTTATAGGCACTTTAGTATTGCCAATATAACAGTATAGCTTCCGTACCTCTCCTCGCTCCTACCTGGGCTCAAACCAGGTACACAACGACAACAGCCACCCTCAAAGCTCAACAGCCACCCTCGAAGCCCATACCCATGCAGAGCAAGGGGAACAACTACTCCAAGTCTCAGAGCGAGTGACATTTGAAACGCTATTAGCGTGCACCCCAGTAACTAGCTAGCCATTTCACATCACATTGTTACACCAGCCTAATCTCGGGAGTTGATCGGCTTGAAGTCATTGACAGCAGAGCTGCTGGCAAAACGCACAAAAGTGCTGTTTGAATGAATGCTTAGAAGCCTGCTGCAACCTACCATCGCTCAGTCAGACTGCTCTATCAAATCATAGACTTAATTATAATATAATAACACACAGAAATACAAGCCTTAGGTCATTAATAGGGTCAAATCTGGAAACTATCATCTCGAAAACAAGACATTTATTCTTTCAGGGAAATACGGAACCGTTCCGTATTTTATCTAACGGGTGGCATCCATCAGTCTAAATATTCCTGTTATATTGCACAACCTTCAATGTTAAGTCATAATTACGTAAAATTCTGGCAAATTAGTTAGCAATGAGCCAGGCGGCCCAAACTGTTACATATACCCTGACTCTGCATGCAATGAACGCAAGAGAAGTGACACAATTTCACCTTGTTAATATTGCCTGCTAACCTGGATTTATTTTAGCTACATTTGCAGGTTTAAAAATATATACTTCTGTGTATTGATTTTAAGAAAGGCATTGGTGTTTATGGTTAGGTACACGTTGGTGCAACGACAGTCCTTTTTCACGAATGCGCACTGCATCGATTATATGCAACGCAGGACACACTAGAGAAACTAGTAATATCATCAACCATGTGTAGTTATAACTAGTGATTATGATTGATTAAGTTTAATGCTAGCTAGCAACTTACCTTGGCTTCTTACTGCATTTGCGTAACAGGCGGGCTCCTCGTGAGGCAGGTGGTTATAGTGTTGGACTAGTTAACCGCAAGATTGCAAGATTGAATCCCTGAGCTGACAAGGTAAAAATCTGTCTTTCTGCCCCTGAACAAGGCAGTTAACCCACCATTTCTAGGCCGTCATTGAAGTAAGAATGTATTCTTAACTGACTTGCCTAGTTAAATAAAGAATAAAATTGGCGTCCAAAATTACCGATTTCCGATTGTTATGATAACTTGAAATCGGCCCTAATTAATCGGCCATTCTGATTAATTGGTTGACCTCTACTTGAAACATGTTGGTATTACAGACTCAGACAAAGAGAGGTTGAAAATGTCAGTGAAGACACTTGCCAGTTGGTCAGCGCATGCTCGGAGTACACGTCCTGGTAATCCGTCTTGCCCTGCGGCCTTGTGAATGTTGACCTGTTTAAAGGTCTTACATCGGCTGCGGATAGCGTGATCACAGTCGTCCGGAACAGCTGATGCTCTCATTCATGTTTCAGTGTTACTTGCCTCGAAGGGAGCATATAAGTAATTTAGCTCGTCTTGTAGGCTCGCGTCACTGGGCAACTCTTAGCTATGCTTCCCTTTGTAGTCTGTAATAGTTTGCAAGCCCTGCCACATCCGACAAGAGTTGGAGCCGGTGTAGTACGATTCGATCTTGTATTGGCGCTTTGCCTGTTTGATGGTTTGTCGGAGGGCATAGTGGGATTTCTTATAAGCTTCTGGGTTAGAGTCCCGCTCCTTGAAAGCGGCAGCTCTACTCTTTAGCTCAGTGCGGATGTTGGCTGTAATCCATGGCTTCTGGTTGGGGTATGAACACAGTCACTGTGGTGGTGTCGTCGATGCACTTATTGATGAAGCCAGTTACTGATGTGGTGTACATGTGGTGTACAATGGCATTAAATGACTTAAATGTAAATGTAAATGTAAATGAAGAATCCTGGAACATATTCCGGTCTGTGCTAGCAAAACAGTCCTGTAGCTTAGCATTTGCTTCATCTGACCACTTAAAGGGGCAGTGAACATTTGTCTCATCTGTGATATTTTGGTTAAAAGGCTCAAGTTATAGAAAATGTTGTTATTCAATATACCATATAGGTTACTTCTTACTAGTAATACATGTATTGTTTTAGAAACATTACAAAGCATGCTCATCAGTTTTTTGTATCTTTATTTATTTATTTATATATATATATATATAATTTTTTTTTTATCTTCCTGCCACAGTAGCTGGTGGGCCAAAAAGTGAATGCTATGCCATGATGTGCAGTTTGATCATGAAAGTGACCCGTGGGACATCAATGTGTCTGAGCTGAATCTTTATTCCACATGTTGTTGTGTTACAGCCAGAATTTAAAAAGTGTTAAATATTTCTTTCACACATCTACACACAATACCCCATAATGACAAAGTTACATTTATTCTTCAGAAATTGCTGCTAATTTATTGAAATTGAAATTCTGAAATATCAAATTTATAGATTCTAACATGTTAGAATTACCTTTGGTAGCGATTACTCCTGTGAATCTTTCTGGGTAAGTCTAAGAGCTTTACACACCTGGATTGTACAATATCTGCACATTATTCTTTTCAAAATTCTTCAAGCTCTGTCAAGTTGATTGTTGATCATTGCTAGACAGCCATTTTCAAATCTTGCCCTAGATTTTCAAGCCGATTTAAGTCAAAACTGTAACTAGGCCACCCAGGAACATTCAATGTCGTCTTGTTAAGCAATTCCAGTGTGTATATGGCCTTGTGTTTTAGGTTATTGTCCTGTTGAAAGGGGAAGGTCACCCAGTGTCTTTTGGAAAGCAGACTGAACCGGGTTTTTTTCTACAGGGCTTGACATTAACTTTTTTAGCCACTTGTCAAGTTGGACCCCTAGTAAAAAAAAATCCTATATTATTCCAATAAAAAAAGAATATACAATCCAATAGAATTTTCTATCAGATTTTGGAACCTATCCTATAGGATAGAATCCATCCTATAGCACTTATCCTATAGGACTGGTTCCAAAATCTGATAGGGTTTTCTATTGGATTCTTGTATTGGAATCCAATAGGATTCCTAGGACTGGTTCTGGTGGTGTGTTGAAGAGGTTGAGAACCTCAGAGAATTATCACTTGTGTGAGTAGACAAAAAGATGGAGATTATGCTCTGGAGAGACACGGGAGAAAGATTGTTCCTCAGTTTACTGTTCTTTAATCTTGATTGCAGTTTAACATAAAATGTACAGATTCTGTGCCATATAAATCTGTGAAATTGTCCAATAAAGCTACATATTAGATTATTTTAGATTTGCATTAATTTCCTGAACGTGGACAGTATGTATTACTACATTACAGAACCTCACGTTTTGACCACATCAAACAGTGTAATTACACATCCTGTTTACCTCATATTAGTGATGTTAGTATAAACATTTATAGTAATCACAATGACACAAAATTGATTAAAACAAATCAATATAATTGGCTTTATACTGTTGATTTTGACATACACCCTGTCAGTCTTAGGACTTAGAATTCTACAATAATTGTAAAACTCAAATGGCAATGAAAATTCAGGGTGCTCTCTGTAAAAAAAGTTGCGGTCACAGACCAATACATGGATTTGAGAGAAAGTATCACTCAAATAACAGCCAGCTCTTGTCACTGTTGATATCCTATGGCGGTTTGTGATTAAATTAAAAAGCACCTGATTTGTTTCCTTCCCCCGTTTCGGCAGCCTCACAAAACTTCCATCCGACATTCTACAATGTATGTAGATGACTGTCTTTAGCAAATTCTCTTCTAACCAGTGATATACAGTGTCTTCATAAAGTATTCACATACCTTGACTTTTTCCACATTTTGTTGCGTTACAGCCTGAATTTAAAATGGATGAAATTGAGATTGTGTCACTGGCCTACACACAATACCCCATAACGTCAAAGTGCATTAATGTTTTTTTTTCTTCTTTTCGTTCAAATCAATAACAAATTCAAATCTGAAACGCCTTGAGTCAATAAATATTCAACACCTTTTGTTATGCCAAGCCTAAATAATTTCAGAAGTAAAAATGTGCTTAAAAAGTCACAAGTTGCATGGACTCACTTGGTATGCAATAATAGAGTTTAACATGACTACCTCATCTCTGTACCCCACACATACATTTATCTGTAAGCAGTGAATATCAAACACAGATTCAATCACAAAGAACTGGGAGGTTTTCCAATGCCTCGCTAAGGGCACCCATTTATTTCATTTTATTTAACAATGCAAGTCAGTTAAGAACAAATTCTTATTTACAATGACGGCCTACCTATTGGTAGATGGATAAAAATGTTTAAAAAAGCAGACATTGAATATCCCTTTGAGCATGGCGAATTATTAATTACACTTTGGATGGTGTACCAATACACCAAGTAACACAAAGATACAGGCGTCCATCCTAACTCAGCTGTTGGAGAGAAAGGAAACAGCTCACAGTTTTCACCATGAGGCCAATGGTGATTTTAAACCCGTTACAGAGTTTAATAGCTGTGATAGGATAAAACTGAGGATGGATCAACATTGCAGTTACTCCACAATTACTAACCTAATTGACAGAGTAAAAAGGAAGCCTGAACAGAATAAAAAATATTCCAAAACATGCATCCTGTTTGCAACAAGGCAGTAAAGTAAAACTGCAAAAAAATGTGTCAAAGCAGTTAACTTTTCCTGAATTCAAAGTGTTATGTTTGGGGCAAATCCTATACAACACATTATTGAGTGGTGGCTGGATCATGTTATGGGTATGCTTGTAATTGTATCAGAACTTTTGTCTTAATTGAACCCCAAAAGTATAGTTTGTTGTCATAAGTTCCAGGACAATACAACATGTAAATTACATTTTTGTTAATTGGAGACAACCGTTCTATATTAATTTTTGTTTTATTCACCTTTAAGAAAGTCTGTCCCTTTAAGAGCGACTGATGATGTCATAGCTAGCGCAGGCTTGCAGTGTTAATTAACTACCAAGTTCAGCTAACATTATTATTCTAACTGTTTTATCCTTCACTGTTTGGGAAGCAAGAACCATGAGTACAGTATTTGTTTGCTAATGTTTCCCAACAGAGTTGTCAATGTTTTAGTCATATTTTGTTATTGTACAGCATTTTCTTCACTTGTTTTCATGCTAGCAGAGAAACTACTGCTAGCCACATTTTGCCTGTCAGCTGCCTAGCTAGCTAACGTAAACTCACTTTTGTACATCGCCTTGGTCTGTACAATTGACCTTATTTTAGCGCCCCCAAAACATAATACTTCCAGATCAACTGTAATGTCAATACCATTGTAAAGCACACTTTCTCCCCTTTCCAACAAAATAAATGACATGACCTAAACCCGTCTCTGCATAATTCAAGAAGGCAATGCGCACCGTCGGGTCTTTTTTTTAAATGGCGGGTGGGGAAGCGAAACTAATGCGTGATAGTGAGAAGCAGAGATGTTGTGCATGGCTCCTCAGATCCTCAAAAGGTTTTACAGCTGCAAAATCGAGAGTATCCTGACCGGTTGCATCAACGGCTGGTATGGCAACTGCTCGGCCTCCTACCGCAAGGTACTACAGAGGGTAGTGCGTAAGGCCCAGTACATCACCGGGGCCAAGCTTCCTGCCATCCAAGACCTCTTTACCAAGCGGTGTCAGAGGAAGGCCCTAAAAATTGGCAAAGACTACAACCACATGGCAAGCGGTGGTTGTAGTCGGAGCGCCAAGTCTAGGTCCAAGAGGCTCCTAAATAGCTTCTACCCCCAAGCCATAAGACTCCCGAACAGCTAATCAAATGGCTACCCAGACTATTTGTATTGCCCCCACCCCCTCCCTCAGAACGCTGCTGCTACTTTTGGTTATTATCTATGCATAGTCACTTTAATACTTCTACCTACATATTAACTCAATTACCTCGACACCGGTGCCCCTACACACTGACATTGACACTGTACCGGTACCCCCTTTATATAGCCCCACAATTGTTATTTACTGCTACTCTTCAATCATTTGTTATTCTTATCTCTTACTTTTTATTATATATTTTTTAGGTATTTTGTTCAAACTGCATTGTCGGGCTTGTAAGTAAGCATTTCACTGTAAGGTCTACTACCTGTTGTATTTGGCGTATGTGACATCAAATTTGATTTGATGACAGCTGACATAACAGGTCATAACACTCTCATGACACATATTTTGTGTTATTTTGTCACTGGTTATGACCCCTACATAACAATGTAAAAACTCACAAATCCTACCATGGAAGTTATTTTATGGCTGGTTATGACACGTACATAAGTGTCAAAACCCACAAAACCCACCACACAAGGCACAACATTCCATTGCCCATAGCCTACGTGTCAACTGTATGTTTATGTTGTATAGGTATTTTTTAAACTGACCATATTCAATTATCACCATTGTAATTGCACACACATTGATGTCAGACATGCACCTACCCCAATGCTCTGTTGCGGATGACTGGGTTGAATGCAGGAGCAGATTTCAGGAGCAGGACAGGACACGCTCTTTTTGACTGATATAATGGCATGTACGTGACAGGCCCATCTGGCTTATATGATTATGATGGTCATAATGCTTCTTCACAGTGTCAAAAGTGTATATTCTTAGTCCAAGTAAAGTGACACAGGATGGTCATAATGACAGTGTTATAAAGTTATTTAAAATATGATGAAAAAACATGACTGTAAATAATTAATTATAACAAAGGATTTAAGAAAAACCTTCAAAACGAAAGAAAACTTCTTGGCAAGGATTATTATAATTTTTTTTATAAATGTGGGTTGACACTCTTATTTAGGTGTCATAACCAGCCATAAAATTACTCAATATATATTACAACAGGTGCAAATATATGGGTCATGACAGTGTAATGACAGGTTATGCTAGCTATTATGACATGACAACGTTATGTTATAACATGTTATGACACAGGGTGTCAAGTAAAGTGTTACCAAATTTGCTATAACTGGGAAAATCACCACAAACAATTATTATCAACAAATTTGAAAACGCATCTCGCGACTGCATGATTGAAAGACCACTTGTGCCTGTCAATGCAGTCTCCAGAGATTGGGAAGACCGTGAGCAACACATCCGGAGGACACTTTAATCCAATTCTGTTCAGGATAGCCTAATTGTTTTATATTGTCCATTCGGACAACTAAAATATATAGTCTGCTTGTCTACTTGTCCTGAGCAAGCAGACAAGCGTTAATGTTGTGGCCCAGCTCAAACATTTTGCCTGTACTTAACTCTATTGTATATATTTCATCTTAAAGAACTCCCTAGTCCTTGTCGATGACAAGGATACCCATAATATGATGCAGCCACCATCATGCTTGAAAATATTAAGTGAAGCTTTGTATTCAGGACAAAGTTATTTTACTTTGCCACATTTTCTAGTTTTACTTTAGTGCCTTATTCCAAACAGGGTGCATGTTTTGGAATATTTTTATTCTGTATTCAATCTGTTATTTAGGTTAGTATTGTGGAGTAACTACAATGTTGTTGATCCATCCTCAGTCTTCCATCATAGCCATAAAACTCTTAACTGTTTTAAAGTCACTGTTGGCCTCATGGTGAAATCCCTGAGTGGTTTCCTTCCTCTCTGGCAACGGAGTTAGGAAAAACGCTGTATCTTTGTAGTGACTGGGCGTATTAATACACCATCAAAGGGTGATTGATGGGCCTCCTGAGTGGCGTGGTGGTCTAAAGCAGCCGGCTCTGTTGCAGCCGGCTGCGACCGGGAGACCCATGGGGTGGCGCGCAATCGGCCCAGCGTCGTTCGGGTTAGGGAAGAGTTTGGCTGGTAGGGATGTCCTTGTCCCACTACGCTCTAGTGACTCCTGTGGCATGCTGGGTGCATGCATGCTGACACGGTGTACAGTGTTTCCCTCTGACACAATGGTGTGGCTAGTTTCCAGGTTAAGTGGGCAGTGCGGCTTGGTTTGGTTGTGTTTCAGCTCTTGACCTTTTCCTATCCTGAGTCCGTAATTGAGATGCAGTGATGAGATATTAATTACCAATTGGGAGAAATGACAAATTAAATGAAACTGTGTTATTCATAACTCCACCACGCTCAAAGGGATATTCAGTGTCTGCTTTTATATTCTACTTATTGACTCAAGATATTTCAGCTTTTAATTTTTAATTCATGTGAACAAATTTCAAAAAACAATTCCACTTTGACATTATGGGGTATTATGTGTAGGCCAGTGGCACAAAATCTCAAGTTAATCCATTTTAAATTCAGACTGTAACACAACAAAATGTGGAAAAAGTCAAGGGGCATGAATACTTTATGAAAGCACTGCAATGCCAGGAGAAATTGAGGAAATGCCAAACTAAACTATGGGAGAATTGCATACTCCTCACATCCTTTCTCCCTCTCCTCATAACCTGTTGGAGGAGAATGTTTGAGTGGCGGGACATCTAGCTTTCTCATCCAATGGATTTTGAGAAGGTAGAGAGGAGGACTTGAGTATCCAATTGAGATTATCCCGATGGAACAGGTCTCAGACCCAGAGTTTATCTGATCAGGTGGTGGCCTATTGGTTAGAGTTTATATCCACTAGATGACAGCGGTCCTCTTCTCCTAGCATTCTGAGCCTCCACTCTCCCTAAAGAAAAAACAGCGTGTTGCCCCATTTGGTTACACAGAGGTGATCTCTTCAGATTAATATACACTCCCTGTATATGCCATTTTAAGTACTTTTTTTGAATAACTCTTTTTAAGAAAAGTGCCCAAAACCAATATAACACAGTGGTATGCTGCTGGCTTTCCTCTGAAGCTAAGCAGGGTTGGACTGGTCATTCCCTGGATGGGAGACCAGTTGCTGCTGGAAGTTGTGTTGGAGGGCCAGTAGGAGGCACTCTATCCTCTGGTCAATAAAAGTATCCCAGGGCAGCGATTACGGATATTGCCCTGTGTAGGGTGCAGTCTTTTGGATGGGACGTTAAACAGGTGTCCTGAATCCCATGGCACTTATTGTAAGAGCAGTGATGTTAACCCCAGTGTCCTGGCTAAATTCCCAATCTGACTGTCATGGCCATCTAATCATACCTAGCTTCCAATTGGCTCATTCATCCCCAATAGCTATTCCCCAAGTTAAATAATAACGTGTTCTGAGTCAACTTACCTGGTAAAATATGGGTTATAAAATTACACTGAATACATAAGTGTCAACAATTATTTTTAAACAGTTGCTGGGATAGGCCTAAGACCAGAGATTTGTATCAAACTTTACTGTAAAGAAAAGAGAAACCCGCACTCTTGCTTATGACGTATTATATTAAAGCCTGCATAGGAACAAGTGATACAAGCAAGAGCACTGTGCGGGTTTATTTTTTCTTTAAACCGTCATCACATTATTCCCCACACACTTGCAACGAGATAACTCAGATGTGCAAGTGCTTTTTTGATTTTTTTTTGTCAAACTTTACTTGACAGCATAGCCTATAATATGTGGTTTGATCATGAAGTTGAGTGGTGCCTCGATGTGCCTCAGTTTGAGCTCAGAGAACCCAGCAGTCTCCAGATGTTTCCATGTCGCCCTGACTACTTCACATCCATCCCCAAAGTAGTACCATATCGGCTGGAGGACGTGCTGGAAGAAGTATGTCCAAGAGGATGGGTCTGCCACTACATGCTCTAAAAAGTACAGAGCACCACCCTGTTGGACAGTCACAACAACAAAAGTTACCAGTAGTTACAAAGCATTGTGTTCCAACCTTCAGTCCATACCACTGTTAGTAGAAAAATGCATTGTCAGTATGTAGATAGTAACTGACTATTTAGTTGAAACTTATAAACATGACGGCCTTCTAAAACTAGCCGCAGCAGGGCATTTATGTTTAGTGATTCAAGTGCCTGCACAGTGGTGTATTCGTTGCCCACTAGCTTGTGTTCCTGATGATTCAATCAAACTAAATTGAATTAGTTAGTGTAGATATATTGCCTACGTTTGGTGCCTGCTATAGCTTGTTGCAACTTCCTAGCTATAGCCTAATATTCATCATAACTTAAAAACTACCTAGACATACTGGTTGTGTTTCAAAACAACATTTACAATGTTAGATTGCCAGTTGAGTTACAAGCTGCCATTTGATTAATTGTTTTGCAAGTTACCAATTGATTTTCTGAGTAACGCTAATTGCCATCATAATCTGTAGGAAAGTAGTTGTAATCATTTAGACTACAGAATCTACATAGTAAGCCCTAACAATAGTGACCTCAGTTATACACAGAGTACAAAACATTTGGAACACCTTCCTAATGTTAGCAGTTGATGTTATTCTTTAATAACACTGACCCCAAAGCAAATCATGGGGAGGAAAATAGGTTTATTTAAAGAGAATAAGTCATAGATGTTATGCTGAGAGGTAGATGGTCGTTCCTTCCCTGTCCTCAGTGATTCTCTCCCGTGAGTCTCTCCTGAACAAAGGGACAGGATGTAGTTCTATAACCCAGCCCTAGCCTGTGGTTGACCAAATAGAATTCCTTGCAATAAAACTGGGCCAATGGCCAAATAACAAGTATCCTATTTCAGACTCAATACATAGACAAATTCCTCCCATATGTCTCTGCATTAATCGCTATTACTGAAGAAAAAAAATCCCTTGATCGTTAGAACTGTATAAGAACTCTCGTCCTCTGCGTTATGTATCATCTTAAAATATTCTTACATTAGCATTGAGTTGCACACCCTTTTCCCCTCAGAACAGCCTCAATTCGTCAGGCCATGGACTCTACAATGTGTCCAAAGCATTGCACACAGATGCTGGCCCATGTGGACTCCAATGCTTTCCACAGTTGTGCCAAGTCGGCTGGATATCCTTTGGGTGGTGGACCATTCTTGAGAAACAAGGGAAACTGTTGAGCATGAAAAACCCAGCAGCGTTGCAGTTCTTGACACACTCAAACCAGTGCACCTGGCACCTATTACCATACCCCGTTCAAAGGCACAAATCGTTTGTCTGGCCCATTCCCCCTCTTAATGGCACATATACACAATCCATGTTTTAAATAGTCTCAATGCTTAAAAGTCATTTGAACCCGTCTCCTCCCCTTCATCTACGCTGATCGAAATGGATTTAACAAGTGACATCAATAAGGGATCATAGCTTTCATCTGGATTCACCTGGTCAGTCTGTCATGGAAAGAGCAGGTGTTCCTAATGTTTTGTACACTCAGTGAATAAACTGTTGACAAAATGCCAGCAGCGCGTTACTGACATTTCTCTGAAAAACATAATTTAACTATGCTGAAGGGTTATACCATGGCCAATATTTTCTATTTGAGAGTGGATGCATTGTTTCCTTTCCAAATTGATAAGCGCTCAAATGATTACACTCTAAATATGAAAATCAACTTACAGGCCTCAATATGCGATGCGCCTCCTGCAATGTTCGCGGTATGTTGTTGACAGAACACAGCACCAGCGTGCTGACGACAACGTCCACAGAGTCATCTTTCACTGCCCCCATGTCCTCTCCGGAAGCGACCACAAATCTTTCAAATGTTAGGTGATCATTGACAGCCAGACTTTTTTGTAGATACTTCTCGAAGTGAGGATTGGGGTCGGTGCAAACCACCTTGCAACCAGACGGGTAGAATTCAAAGTTAGCCCCGCTTCCGCAACCGATCTCCAAAATGCGAAGCGGGCCATTGCCTTTGGTGAACTCTGAGAGATTGCTGAAAAGATCCTTCTTTTTGTCGTTCATTTTCTTGTTGTAGGTGAAAGATATCTTGTAAATTAGAAATGGAAAGAAACGCTTGTAGATGCCATATATGCCAACCACTTCCATTAATTGTAGTGGCAACGTTACTACCTTGAAAATAAACGTAAAGAAATTCATAAAACAAGTCATTTTGCGTATGTTGAGCTGCAGAAGTTGATACAGTCGAAAGAATGTTTCGTTTCAAGCTCTTCGTCTTCTTCTGTGTATTATTTATGACTGCTGGCAACCAACTTTAAAGTGCATTACCGCCACCAACTGGACTGGAGTGTATGTAATGTGGAAGGGAGGGGTAAGTCATTAAACTGTCATTCTTGTTTTATTTTTTTCATGAATGTGTATGTTTGATGTTATGTTTGGCCTATGCCATGCCTCTCACCATATCCCAGTGAATTTTCTTGTACGAAAAGTAAATATCTGTGAAAATCAGACAATAGAAATATCTAATTTAGTGGAGAGCCTCATTCTGGTCCAAGTATGATAATTAGGGTCCTCACGGAATCCAGACATTAAAAAATATTAAAACATGTATTACCTTAGTAAGGAATCAACTAATGTATTGAAAATGTATTAATTTGCCCAAATGTATCATAAGACATGAACAAAATGTATCAGTGATACAACGAGACTTCCCCTGCCTTCTGGTAGATAGATGGAAAGGCTTTCCTAAAAACATACTCAATTACATGTTCACTACAAAGAAGCTTACACTTTCCTGGCAGAATGATTTCATTGTTTCATGTTGCGTTTATATTTTTGTTCAGTATATTTCAGTGCCAGAAATATGGGAGGGAAAGGGAGTGATTGTTATTAGATTTGAGGAGTAATGGGGTTGAAGAGCCAAGATTAACTGAACTGCTGGGGAAATTTTCAGGGAATATAGGTTTTAATTATGTATTATGTTTACTTAGGGAGATGAGAATATTGGGTAGGATTTAGACCTTACACATCTCCTTAATGTTCAAGGTCCCTGAGCGTGACACATAATGTTATTGCACAATTTAACACAGTTAGTTCAGTTAGTTATATTTCACTTCTCACTTTTCACTATTGCCCGTTCCTGAATGAGTGAATCTACTGTGTCCCTAATGTCCTCCTTATTTGTTCATAAGGGTCAGTGCATGTGGCACAAATTCATTTTTGTGCCTGACCAGTTTGCACAGGGGGAGTCTGTAGCGTTTCCTGGATGGCAGAAGCACAAACTCTGAGTTGAGCACAGGGGAGGAGGGCTCTGATATTTTGTTTGCCGTCCTCAGCATGTTTGTGTGGTAGCAGTCCAGAAAGGTTTTGATGGTCAGCTTGACAATCATTTTTTGGGCAGTTTTCAGTAGACTTGACATCCTGGTTTTTGCCTGTACTGTGTGTTGTACCAAGCAGTGATGCAGTACTGCAAAACACTCTGGATAGTGGAGCAAAAGAACATGTTCAGTATTTCCAAGGTTGCCCTGAAAGACTTCAGCCTGCAGAGAAAGTGCATGCACTGTTGCACCTTAGCACACACACAGCACATAGTCCACTTTGACACTCCATCTCAGGGCATGGTCAACATGTACTCCCAGATATATATATGAGAGTAGACCTGCTGGATGTGTTCACTGTGAATGACTACCTGGTTTCGGTCAGCCACTGACCTGGGCTCAAAGATAACCTCCTGTGTTTTTGTGACATTCAGGACAAAATAGTTTGTCACATCACTGCACAAGGCTGTTTACACTGTCTAGGTACAGTGGGAGGTTGCTGTTGTCCTCCATTAGGGCCAGCAGGACAGTGTCATCGGAGTACTTAATCATAAAATGCTTGGCGTTTTGACTTGTGCAATTGGTGTACAGAATGAAAAGGACGGGTGAGCTCACACAACCTTGTGGGGCTCCCCAATTGGTGACCACAGGAGGGGAGAGAGTGTTGTTTACCTTGAGTTCTGTTACTGAGAAATGAGTGTTACCAGTAAATGATGTGTGGATTAATGTCCAGTTCTTTCATTTTGGCTAGTAAAAGGTGTGTTTGTATGGTGTTAAAAGCAGAGGAAAAATCTATAAAGAGTGCTTTGGCATATATTTTTGGTTGGTCTAGGTGTTTCAGAATCAGGTGTGTGAGGGTGGTCATTGCATCCTCTGTACTGTGCCCGTTTCTATATACTAGCTGGTAAGGGTCTAGTTTCCCATCTGCAGAGAGTTTTAGGTTCAGAGCCACTATTCTCTTCAAAGATTTGATGAGCATTGTGGTCAGAGCCACTTGTCGGTAGTTATCGTGCTCCTTGGGGCTTTTTCGGGATGGGGATGAAGTGAAACGTTTCCAGGCCTGTGGTATTGTGTGTGAGTCGATGGATAACTGGAAGATGGGTTGCCAGACTGGGTCAAGCTCCTCAGCAAAGGTCTTGAGGAGGACTGGGCTGACATTATCTGGCCCAGAGGCCTTTCTTGGGTTCAGTTGTTTAAAAACCTTTGTGACCTGCTCTGTGGTCACAATGATTTCCTCTGCGTGAGAGGCAGGGAGAGTCTGTAGGACAGCAAAGCCGTCATTTGTGTGATTATGGGTGTCAACTATTTTGTAGAACAGGTTCAGTTTCTTCACAAATGTCGGCTCATCATCTATGTGGAGGGGTTTACAGGGAGCTGACATGCCGGCCATGCTCTTTATGGTTTGCCAGGCTAGCCCATTGTTCCCGCAGTGATGATTCACCAACTTCGTCCAATGTTTTCATCATTTAACTGCAGATAAGCGCTAAAAAGCCTAGGCCTACCAATAGGTAACCAAATGAACGGCTCTCTCACCGATGATGTGATTCGGTAGGTTACACTGACTGACGAGACAAGAGTCACTCACTGTCTGGCCCCGACATGCTAGGAAAGGAAACCTAGGAAATCCTTTAGGTTACTTGTCCCAATGCGATACCATAGGACATACAGTATAACCAAGTTGCATTATCTATGAATGGCAAAGGGACATAGGAGATCCACTTTATTCAGTCAGTTCAAGTTCGACACCTTTTAATATGAAATAATAATAATCTTTTATAAATGAATGTGTCAGAAAAAAAGGATTAAGATATGCCGCGGATTTTGACTCATCGTTACAACTTACATGACATTGGACGTGAAAATTCATGTGCATTATGCTCTCTCCCTCTGTGTATTTTTTTTGGGACTGCAACTGGAGATCTGTATATAATGACAATATGCTCATGTCTCCGCCCTAAAACGGGAGTCATTGTCCGGGAAGGCAGGCATCAAGCTTAGTTCCAAAATAAGCCCATAGAAATGCATTGGGCTGTGAGACCTCTTGCTTCGCTTCTTCCTCTCTTCTGCATTGTCCTGTCATCGTTCGCTTTGTGACTGACAGGCGCCTATCCTGCCAATAGATTGTTAGAAGATGCATATCGTTCATTCTAGTGGGAGAAGGCTTGCTGGACTGGCGAACTGAGTCTTTTAAATGAAAAGTAGCCTGGTTAATATGAAGTGGAAAATGTAGCTGGCTGAAAATGAGTCTGTAACCGGTTGATTAGCCAACAGCTGGCGCTTAATGAAAAACATTGGTGGTAGCGAGCTGGAGAACATATTCATTGTAGCTTCCCACATTAGCTATAGCAAATAATAATTCAACAAAACTATGGCCTACAACCAGGTGCGGTGCTATGGTCTCAGCACAGAGGGGGTGGATTGGTCTCGAGGGGCCCTTCTGACCAAATCATTTTTTAAAGTATAGCTGATATGGCCAATCATAAATGCAAATTAGGCATTATCACATATTGAGCCATGCAATCAGATTTCCAATAAAACACACAGAGAGATACGGTGTTTCACTTTGCCAGACACAAAAAAAAAGAAAACCAGTCGGTTGCCAGTCGGCCGCTAATAGCAAAACAATGTTTTAGCACTAAGGACGTGTCGCTCTACAAAGCGTAGCGGCCAGGAGAGCTCCACAGGTAGTCGGCACCATGGTCAGCAGCACCCAAGCGAAGATTCATCAAAACCATTCATCAAAATCATTAATCTAAGGCATGAAGAGGTTGTTTAGTAGACAAAAAGGCCTACATTCAAAGATAAAGTAGATACGTAAGTCTACAACTCAAAAACAGATACAGTGTAAGCAACACATGGCAGGCAGTGTCTCTCTCTCTCACACACACACACACACACACACACACACACACACACACACACACACACACACACACACACACACACACACACACACACACACACACACACACACACACACACACACACACACACACACACACACACACACACACACACACACACACACACACACACACACACACACACACACACACACACACACACACAACAAATGTTGGTGATGTTTCACTCACCAGATTTTTCACTCTTCTCAGCCAATCTTGCCATTTTGTAGATTGATTTAGCCTAGTAGTCAATTTGTTAATTCCATCATCATGCATTCCATAAAACAAAATAATAATCCCAATAAGTGAACGAACTATGTACAAATCAAGGTCCCATTTTAAAACGTCATCTTCTCCTGCTTCATATTGTCAAACCACTTTGTAAATGTCATTGTCTTGCCATAGTCACAGGACGTAGGGGTGCTGCAGCACACCCTGAAAAATCAGAATTATTTTGTATATTTTTTATCGCATCACCCCAACCCGCAAACATCTTCTCGTGGCTATTTTTCTTGCTCAAAACAAAGCAAAGTGAGATTGGATAGTCTGGCGTAATTTATGCATGCACACAAATAGCTCTTGATGAGCTTCATGCGACTAGAACTTCGCTCTGACTGCTGATGGGAATGGTCTTGTAAATTCTATGGAGAATGGTCAGATTCGGTGCTTGTCGTTGGCAATGAGGAATGGTAGGTCTGCGTCAGTGTTGAGATCCATGGTTAACTCGGAATACAGAGCATTCGGAAAGTATTCAGACCCCTTGACTTTTTCAAAATTTTGTTACGTATGTTAGAGCCTTATTCTAAAATCCTCATCAATCTGCAGACAATACCCCATACTGACAAAGCGAAAAGAGAAATACCTTATTTACTTAAGTATGCAGACCCTTCACTATGAGACTCGAAACTGAGCTCAGGTGCATCCTGTTTCCATTGATCGTCCTTGAGATGTTTCTACAACTTGATTGGAGTCCACCTGTGGTAAATTCAATTAATTGGACATGATTTGGAAATGCACACACCTGCCTATATAAGGTCTCACAATTGACAGTGCATGTCAGAGAAGAGAAAATAACAAGCCATGAGGTTGAAGGAATTGTCCATAGAGCTCTGAGACAGGATTGTGTCGAGGCACAGATCTGGGGAAGGGTACCAACAAATGTCTGCAGCATTTAAGGTCCCCAGAAACACAGTGGCCTCCATCATTCTTAAATAGAAGAAGTTTGGATCCATCAAGACTCTTCCTAGAGCTGGCCGTCCAGCCAAATTGAGCAATTTCACCTTGTGAAGACTTACAGAGAACGTTTGACCTCTATCATTGCCAACAAAGGGTATATAACAAAGTATTGAGATAAACTTTTGTTATTGACCAAATACTTATTTTCCACCATAATTTGCAAATGAATTAATTAAAAATCCTACAATTGTAACGAACTTCGTCTGCTGTTAGAAGAGAGGCAGACCGAAATGCAGCGTGTGGGTTACTCATGACCTTTAATAAAGAAAAAGCGGTACATGAAATAATAGAAAATACAAAACAACAAACAAGTGAAACAAATTACAGCCTATCTGGTGACTAACACTAAGACAGGTACAATCGCCCACGAAATACAATGCGCACTCAAGCTACCTAAATACGGTTCCCAATCCGAGACAACTAGAATCAGCTGACTCCAATTAGGAATCGCCTCAGGCAGCCAAGCCTAACTAGACACACCCCTACTAATACACACTCCTAATTAATACAAACCCCAAAATGAAATACAACATATAAACCCATGTCACACCCTGGCCTACCCAAACATATAACAAAAACACAAGATACAATGACCAAGGCGTGACAACAATGTGATTTTCTGGATTTTTTTCTCATTTTGTCTGTCATAGTTGAAGTGTACCTATGAGGAAAATTACAGGCCTCTCTCATCTTTTTAAGTGGGAGAACTTGCACAATTGGTGGCTGACTAAATACTTTTTTGCCCCACTGTATACCAACCAGAAGCCATGGATTGCAGGCAACATCCACATCGAGCTAAAGGCTGGAGCTGTCTCTTTCAAGGTGCGAGACACTAATCTGGACACTTATAAGAAATCCCGATGTGACCTCAGACGAAACATCAAACAAGCAAAGCGTCAATACAGGATTAAGATTGAATTCTACTACACCAGCTCTGACGCTCATCGAATGTGGCAGGGCTTGAAAACTATTACGGACTACAAAGGGAAACTCAGCTGTGAGCTGCCCAGTGACGCACGCCTACCAGATGAGGTAAATGTCTTTTATGCTCCCTTCGAGGCAAGTAACACAGAAGCATGCATGAGAGCACCAGCTGTTCTGGACGACTGTGTGATAACGCTCTTGGTAGCTGATGTGAGCAAGACCTTAAAGCAGGTCAACATTCACAAAGCCGCGGGGCCAAACGGATTACCAGCACGGCTACTCAAAGCATGCACGGACCAACTGGCAAGTGTCTTCACTGACATTTTTCTCCCTGACCGAGTCTGTAATACCTACATGTTTCAAGCAGTCCACCATAGTCCCTGTGCACAAGGAAGTGAAGGTAACCTGCCTAAATGATTACCGCCCAGTAGCACTCACGTAGGTAGCCATGAAGTTCTTTGAAAGGCTGGTCATGGCTCACATCAACAGCATCCTCCCGGATACCCTAGACCCACTCCAATTTGGATACCACCCCAACAGATTCACAGATGACACAATTTCAATTGCACCCCACACTGCCCTTTCCCACCTGGACAAAAAATACACCTATGTGAGAATGCTGTTCATTGACTACAGCTCAGCTCTCAACACCATAGCACCCACAAAGGTCATCCCTAAGCTAAGGACCCTGGGACTAAACACCTCCCTCATCAACTGCATCCTGTACTTCCTGATGGTCCGCCCCCAGGTGGTAAGTGTAGGCAACAACACATCTGCTGATCCTCAACACTGGGGCCCCTCGGGTGTGTGCTTAGTCCCCTCCTGTATTCCTTGTTCACCCACAACTGCGTGACAAAACACGACTCCAACACCATCATTAAGTTTACTGACGATACAACAGTGGTAAGCCTGATCACCAATGATGATGAGACAAGGGAGGAGGTCAGAGACCTGGCCTTGTGGTGCCCGGACAACAACTTCTCCCTCAATGTGAGCAAGACAAAGGAGCTGATAGTGGACCACAGGAAAAGGCAGGCCAAACAGGCCCCCATTAACATTGACAGGGCTGTAGTGGAGCAGGTCGAGAGTTTCAAGCTCCTTGGTGTCCACATCACCAATTAACTATCATGGTCCAAACACACTAAGACAGTCGTGAAGAGGGCACAACAACATATTTTCCCTCTCAGGAGACTGAAAATATTTGGCATGGGTCCCTAGATCCTCAAAAAGTTCTACAGTTGCACCATCGAGAGCACCCTGACCGGTTGCATCACTGCTTGGTATGGTAACTGCTCATATAACTGTAAGGCGCTACAGAAGTTAGTGAATACGGCCCAGTACAATGGGGCCAAGCTTCCTGCCATCCAGGACCTATATACTAGGCAGTGTCAGAGGAAACTGCTTTTACACTGCTGTTATTCACTGTTTATTATCTATGCATAGTCACTTCACCACTACCTACATGTACAAATCACCTCAACTAACCTGTATGTAGCCTCGTTATTGTTATTTTATTGTGTTACTTTTTATAATTTTGACTTTATTTATTTATTTATTTATTATTTATTTGGTAAATAATTTCTTAACTCTTTCTTGAACTAATGCACTGTTTGTTGGTTAAGGGCTTGTAAGTAAGCCTTTCACGGTAATGTTGCATTGGCGTATGTGACAAATAAAGTTTGATTTGATATATCTGATCTCAGCAATGCAGGTGTCAATTAGATCCATGGCAGTGTTTACGTTCATAGAAGCCTTTTGCAGTTAGTTAGAAAGGATGTACAGTTGAAGTCTGAAGTTAAGATACACTTAGGTTGGAGTCATTAAAACTAATTTTACAACCACTCCACAAATTCTTTGTTGACAAACTATAGTTTTGGCAAGTCTGTTAGGACGTCTACTTTGTGCATGACACAATACATTTTTCCAACAATTGTTTACTGACAGATTATTTCACGTATAACACACTGTTTCACAATTCCATTGGGTTTTCAATTCCAGAAAATGATGTCATGGCTTTAGAAGCTTCTGATAGGCTAATTGACATCATTTGAGTCAATTGGAGGTCTACCTGTGGATGTATTTCAAGGCCTACCTTCAAACTCAGTGCCTCTTTGCTTGACATCATGGGAAAATCTAAATAAATCAGCGAATAACTCCGAAAGAAAATGGTAGACCTCCACAAGTCTGGTTCAACCTTGGGAGAAATGTCCAAACACTTGAAGGTACCACGTTCATCTGTACAAACAATAGTACGCAAGTATAAACACCATGGGACCATGCAGCCGTCATAACGCTCAGGAAGGAGACGCGTTCTGTCTCCTAGAGATGAACATACTTTGGTGTGAAAAGTGCAAATCAATCCCAGAACAACAGCGAAGGACCTTGTGAAGATGCTGGAGGAAACAGGTACAAAAGTATCTATATCCACAGTAAAACGAGTCCTATATCGACATAACCTGAAAGACCGCTCAGCAAGGAAGAAGCAACTGCTCCAATACCGCCATAAAAAAGCCAGACTACGGTTTGCAACTGCACATGGGGACAAAGATTGTATTTTTTTTAGAAATGTCCTCTGGTCTGCTGAAACAAAAATAGAACCTTTTGGACATAATGACCATTGTTATGTTTGGAGGAAAAAGGGGGAGGCTTGCAAGCCGAAGAACACCATCCCAACCTAAAAGCACGGGGGTGGCAACATCATTGCTGCAGGAGGGCCTGGTGTACTTCACAAAATAGATGGCATCATGAGGAAGGGAAATTATGTGGATATATTGAAGCAACATCTCAAGACATCAGTCAGGAAGTTAAAGCTTGGTTGTAAATCGGTCTTCCAAAAGGACAATGACCCCAAACCTACTTCCGAAGTTGTGGCAAAATGGTTTAAGGACAGCAAAGTCAAGGTATTGGAATGACCATCACAAAGCCCTGACCTTAATCCTATAGAAAATTTGTGGGCAGAACTGAAAAAGCGTGTGCGTGCAAGTAGGCCTACAAACCTGACTCAGTTATGCCAGCTCTGTCAGGAGGAATGGGCCAAAATTCATCCAACTTGTTGTGGGAAGCTTGTGGAAGGCTACCCAAAACGTTTGACCCAAATAATTTAAACAATTTAAAGGCAATGCTACCAAATACTAATTGAGTGTATGTAAACTTCTGACCCACTAGGAATGTGATGAAAGAAATAAAAGCTGAATAAATCATTCTCTCTACTATTATTCTGACATTTCACATTCTTAAGATAATCTGGTGATCCTAACTGACCTAAGACAGGGAGTTGTTAATATGAATAAATGTCATGAATTGTAAAAAACCTAGTTTAAACTTCCGAAGTCAACTGTACGTCTTCTTTAGTAAACTGTTTCAAAACACCAACAGACATTTAAACCCAAATGTTTTATAACATTTTTAGAGGCGTTGTATAGTTATGGTGCTTTATTCAGCACTGCTGGAAGAGGGGTGAGAGCGGCTCTGCAAGGTGGTGTGCTGCTTGTGTCGCCGTCAGCAGAAACATCCTCGGCTATAACTAGCCTTACTTTGGCTATGCAATTGTCCCCCTCCACCTCCTCCCAGTTGCTGCTGGTCCACCTCCTCTTGTGTCCCCATGACCACTGTCATGCCTGCTCCCGCTCTCCCTTTCTGGTGCTCGAGGGCATCAGGCTGCCATTCATTATGCACACCCGTCTGTCATGCAGGTGAAAGAGGACCCAAAAGCGACTTAACAGAAACAGAGTTTATTTAAGTCCAAACAGGGAATAACAAAAATCCTCTAGTCTGTAGAGGGGGAATAACTGGAGAAGCGGCCACAGACTGCAGGTCGCTTCGGGTAGGCGCAGGCCGTAGTTGACAGAGACACCTGCTCACACGCAGCATCTGATGAAGGCAAAAAAACACGACAGGACAGGGCGATACACAATCACAGCAAAAACACGACAGGACAGGGCGAAACGCAATCACAGCATGGTGAATACTAAACAAGGAACCGACCAAGGAATGGACCCAGCGACTTCAGACGCTCGTTACACTGCCGTCAAGATCCAAGGAGCCATGCTCGGCAGACACGAGCAGGAATTGTCTGCTGCTCGCCATGCCGTGGAGAACCTGGCCGCTCAGGTTTCCGACCTCTCTGGACAGTTCCAGAGTCTACGTCTCGTGCCACCTGTTACTTCCTGGCCTGCCGAGCCTCCAGAACCTAGGGTTAATAACCCACCTTGCTACTCCGGGCAGCCCACTGAGTGCCGCTCCTTTCTCACGCAGTGTGAGATTGTGTTCTCTCTCCAACCCAACACATACTCTAGAGAGAGAGCTCGGGTTGCTTACGTCATTTCACTCCTTACTGGCCGGGCTCGAGAATGGGGCACAGCTATCTGGGAGGCAAGGGCTGATTGCTCTAACAAGTTCCAGAACTTTAAAGAGGAGATGATTGGGCCCTGCTTCCTTAGATTATTCTGTGAGCCGGCGCTTCCTTTTTGGAGGGACCTCTCCCGGGAGGTTCCTTCAGATGTGGACTCTTTGCTCCAACCCTCCTTTCTCAACACAACACATACTCTAGAGGAGCTCGCACGTCATTTCATCCTTACTGGCCGGGCTGATTGCTCTGGGAGGCAAGGGCTGATTGCTCTAACAAGTTCCAGAACCATCCTTCTAGGGCCCTGGCTTCCTTATGCCAAGGTGAACGGTCCATAACGGATTATTCTATTGAGTTTCGCACTCTTGCTGCCTCTAGTGAGTGGAACCCGGGCTGCGTGGAGGGACTCCTCTCCCGGGAGGTTCCTTCAGATGTGGACTGATTTCCCCATGCATCCGGGTAGATCTTCGCACCGGGCTCGTGGAAGAGAGCCATCTCCCTCTCCCTCTGGCTTTGAGACTGAGCCCATGCAGCTGGGAGGGATTCGCATCTCGACTAAGGAGAGGGAGGGATCACCAACCGCCTGTGCCTCTATTGCGGAGTTGCTGGACATTTTGTTAATTCATGTCCAGTAAGAGGCCAGAGCCCATCAGTAAGCGGAGGGCTACTGGTGAGCGCTACTACTCAGGTCTCTTCATCTAGATCTTGTACTACTATGTCGGTCCATCTACGCTGGACCGGTTCGGGTGCTACATGCAGTGCCTTGATTGACTCTGGGGCTGAGGGTTGTTTCATGGACGAAGCATGGGTTCGGAAACATAACATTCCTTTCAGACCGTTAGACAAGCCTACGCCCATGTTTGCCTTAGATGGTAGTCATCTTCCCAGTATCAAATTTGAGACACTACCTTTAACTCTTACAGCACCTGGTATTCCCAGGCGGTCTCCCATCCAAGTACTAACCAGGCCCGAACCTGCTTAGCTTCCAAGATCAGACAAGATCAGGCGTACTCAGGCCAGTGTGGTCGTAAGCAGTGTGAGATTGTGTTCTCTCTCCAACCCAACACATACTCTAGAGAGAGAGCTCGGGTTGCTTACGTCATTTCACTCCTTACTGGCCGGGCTCGAGAATGGGGCACAGCTATCTGGGAGGCAAGGGCTGATTGCTCTAACAAGTTCCAGAACTTTAAAGAGGAGATGATTCGGGTTTTTGACCGTTCAGTTTTTGGTAGGGAGGCTTCTAGGGCCCTGGCTTCCTTATGCCAAGGTGAACGGTCCATAACGGATTATTCTATTGAGTTTCGCACTCTTGCTGCCTCTAGTGAGTGGAACGAGCCGGCGCTGCTCGCTCGTTTTCTGGAGGGACTCCACGCAGTGGTTAAGGATGAGATTCTCTCCCGGGAGGTTCCTTCAGATGTGGACTCTTTGATTGCTCTCGCCATCCGCATAGAACGACGGGTAGATCTTCGTCACCGGGCTCGTGGAAGAGAGCTCGCATCAACGGTGTTTCCCTGCTCCGCATCGCAACCATCTCCCTCCTCTGGCTTTGAGACTGAGCCCATGCAGCTGGGAGCAGGAACGGAACGATAGAGAGAAGAGAGAGCGAGAGAGTGAGAGGGGGAGGGGGAGAGAGAGGGATAGAAAGAGGGAAAGAACCCAATAAGACCAGCAGAGGGAAACGAACAGAATGGGGAGCACAGGGACAAGACATGATAATAAATGACAAACATGACACCGTCACCATCATTATGTGCAGCAGCGCTCATTGGACTCACCAGGACTCCTTCCCTTTGTTGATTGCCCTCTCTATAACTGTCTGCTCCCCTGTTTGTTCCCTGTGTCTGCATTAATGTCGTTATGTGTTCGTGTCCAGATGCTGTCCTGTCCTATTCCATGTCTGTTACCATTAAATGTTCACTCCCTGTACCTGCTTCTCGTCTCTACCAGCGTCAATCCTTACAACCACTGGTAGGGCTGTGGCAGTCATGGAATTTTGTCAGCCGGTTATTGTCAAGCAAATAACCGCCGGCTCACAGTAATTGACCGTTAATGAACAAAAACACGGAAATTGCCATGAAACTAAAGATCTCGTACGACACTGTGTACTACTCCCTTCACAGAACAGCGCAAACTGGCTCTAACCAAATAAAAAGAGGAGTGGGAGGCCCCGGTGCACAACTGAGCAAGAGGACGTACATTAGAGTGTCTAGTTTGAGAAACAGATGCCTCACAAGTCCTCAACTGGCAGCTTCATTAAATAGTACCTGCAAAACACCAGTCTCAACGTCAACAGTGAAGAGGTGACTCCGGGATGCTGGCGTTCTAGAGTTGCAAAGAAAAAGCCATATTTCAGACTGGCCAATAAAAATAAAAGATTAAGATGGGCAAAAGAACAATGACACTGGACAGAGGAACTCTGTCTAGGCAGAGTTGCCTCTTCACAGTTGACGTTGAGTGTTTTGCTCGTACTATTTAATGAAGCTGCCATTTGAGGACTTGTTGAGGGCAATTTAGGAAGGGGGATAAATGGGCGGCTTGGAGAACCTATCCACCACCGCAAGGATGGTGGTGGTGCCATCTGATGGAGGGAGACCCGTGACGAAGTCCAAGGATATATGGGACCAGGAGTGGTTGAAGGAGGCTAGACGGAGCTTGCCGTGGAGTCTTATTTTGCTCACACATAATGCAGGCAATAACGAACACGGAGAAGTCAAGAACCATGGTGGGCCACCAAAAACGTTGTCGGACAAAAGCCAAGGTCCGATGGGAGCCAGGATGACAGGACAGCCTCAAGGAATGTGCCCATTCCAGGACCGGAGTACGGGCAGAATCCTGGACAAACATCCTGGTTAGCCGGACCAGACTCTATACCCCAGAAGATAGCAGGCTCTAGACAGGAAGTAGGGAGGATGGTCTCGGGGTCCGATGGTGTAGTGGTGGGGCTGTACAGACATAAGAGTGGGTCAGGCTTTACATTCTTGGACCCCGGGCGTTAGGATATAGTGAAATGAAAACCAGTGAATAACAGGGCCCATCACGCCTGCCTGGATTTGAGGTGCTTGGCAGTGCGAAGATATTCCAGGTTCCTATGATCTGTCCACACCAAGAATAGGTGTTCCGCCCCTTCTAACCAGTGCCTCCACTACTCCAACCCCTTCTTAACTGTGAGTAATTCTCAATTTCCTGTGTCGTAGTTCCTCTCAGCGGGATTAAGACGATGGGAAGGTGCAGGGAGGCAGCTTCGTGTTCTGGGCAGAATGCTGGGAAAGGACTTTCCCCACTCCGATGTCCGAGGCGTTGACCTCCACCACGAACTGACGGTATAGGATAGCAGGCAGGATTGGGGTCAGGACAGGCAGAAAGGTCAGAGCTGGGAAGACTAGAAAAAGCTAAAACTAGAGCACAGGAACATGCTGGTAGGACATGACAAGACGAACTGGCAAACAACAAACAGAAAACACAGGTGTAAATACACAGGGGATAATGGGGATGAATTGGAAATACCTGTTGGGTGGTGGAGACAAGCACAAGACAGGTGAAACCGATCAGGGTGTGACACTAATGATTTTTTTTTAAAAGTCTGATCAAAAACATGAGCTCTGCTTTGTTTTTTTGTACAGGCTGTACACAGCTGTTCATCAGTCTCTCATTCACAATTTGACAAGCACTTGACAATGCCTCAAATTTCCTGGCAGCAAATATATAATTCACAAGTGATAGGCTAATATTGTCATTCATAAGAGTATTCTTGATTTAATCGTGTCTTTATATATACTAAATGACTTATGTGTGAAATTTGTTTTTATTTAGAATGGACCATTATCATGCACCTGTCTCGAAACAGGGGCAGGGGATAAAATACTCGTCATCTACATTATGCACTTAAATAGCGAATGGAGGACACTATTGCAGTGGTTCATTTTTATTTCATCCTGTCTTAAAGAGAAACAATGCACTTAACATTAGGAAAGTTGACAAATAAATATAGTAGGCCTAGCCAATAGAAAGCTGATGGGATCATCCTCTTTTTAATAGAGGCCATCACTCTGTTTTCTTACGCAATTGCACAGCCTATAGAAATGTTGCTCATCATGAGCTCATGGGCACTCATGAAGTGTTTGATTCAATTTTGGATACATTTGTATTGATGTCAGAGTGATTAGAGGGACAATAGAGTGCTGAGTACCAGGCAGTTGTAGGCTATTAATGACCATCAGTAGTATCAGAGGTTGGAGAAGCCTAATTACTGGGACTAAATGGTCATGTGAAATTTGACTGCCATCATGACTCGTGACCACCAGTGTGGTATTAATATGATCACCGTAACAGCCGTGGTTACGGGCGGGAGGCCATGCTTCCATCAACACCGGCCTCATTAGCCACTGTCAGGCTAAAGCAGTGGTTGCAAGCATGACGGATGCAATTACATTTTTCTTATTCTCTCGCTCTTTGCGTTTTAGCGCACCTGACTTGTACTTTTTATCCATTTGTCTTCTGAATGTAACTTAGCTAGCTAGACATGACCTGATGAAGTTAAACTCATGCAACAGACAGGGTTGTCAATCAAATATGACAGGCCTGGGTACATTTGTTTTCATAATTTAAGAAGACAATAACTAATGTTGTTTTGGTATTGTATGAAGTAGGTATAAGATACCAAAAGTAGTTTTAAATTAGCAAATTACTAAATAAATAATAATTTGGAAGACCCTGGTCCCCCCCCAACCAGCAGCCAACCAACAGCGGTGCCCTAATAAGTCCCAGGCCAGGGGGCACCTCAATGGGGTATAGCGACAGACACAGCTATATATTGCTTTATAAAATAAGTGTAACGGCAGATCTCCTCTTCGTCTGAAGAGGAGTAAGGATCGGACCAAGATGCAGCGTGGTAAGTGTCCATGACGATATTTTAATAAAGAAAAATGAACACTCGAACAAAAACAAAAAACGATAACGTGAAATCTACAAACCGAAACAGTACCGTGTGGCGAACAAACACCCACAAACCAACAGTGAAACCCAGGCTACCTAAGTATGATTCTCAATAAGAGACAACTAACGACATCTGCCTCTGATTGAGAACCATACTAGGCCGAAACAGAAGACAAACATAGAAAAACAAACATAGACACGCCCTGACCATACTAAATAAAGACAAAACAAAGGAAATAAAGGTCAGAACATGACAGTACCCCCCCCCCCCCCACCAAAGGTGCAAACTCCGGCCGCAAAACCTGAACCTATAGGGGAGGGTCTGGGTGGGCGTCTGTCCGCTGTGGCGGTTCTGGCGCGGGAAGTGGACTCACTTCACCACAGTTTTTGTCCGCCTCATTGTCTGCCTCCGTGGCCTCTTAAACACGGCGACCCTCGCCGCCGACCTCGGACTGGGGACCCTAGAAATGGGTCCCGAATGGACGGGAGATTCCGGAGTGAAGGGCAATTCTGGCATCGCCTGGCTGACTTATGGCTCCGGCAGCTCCTGGCTGACTGACGGCTCTGTCGGCTCCTGGCTGGCTGGCGACTCAGGACAGACGGGTACATGGTACCTGGCTCGATGCCCACTCTAGCCCGGCCGATACGAGGAGCTGGAATGTACCGCACCAGGCTATGCACACGCACTGGGGAAACTGTGCGCTCCACTGCATAAGACGGTGCCTGCCCGGTCCCTCTCCTGGTTGAATGCTCTCCGGTTGCACAGGAAGTTGGTCTGCCTACCTGGCCAGATCGCCACACATCCCTGTGTGCCACCCCCTGGAAACTTTTGGGGCTGCCCACTCTCGGTGCCTGCCCAGTCCAGCCGGAAGTTGGTCTCTGCCCTGGCTTGTTCCTCCACCCCCAATGCCGCCCAGCCGCTCTGCCCTGCTTGTTCCTCATAATGCCTCCAGCTGCTGCTCTGCTTTGGGGCGGAGATATTCCCCTGGCTGTTCCCAAGGTCCTTTGCCGTCCAGAATCTCTTCCCAAATCCATTTCTCCAAGTACTGCTGCCTCTCCTGCTGCTGCTGTTGCTGCCTGTTACCACGCTGCTTGGTCCTTGGTTGGTGGGTGTTTCTGTAACCCCCCCCCAATGACACCTGCCTCTGATTGAGAACCATACTAGGCCGAAACAGAAACCAAACATAGAAAAACAAACATAGACTGCCCACCCCAACTCACGCTCTGACCATACAAAATAAAGACAAAACAAAGGAAATAAAGGTCAGAACGTGACAATAAGCAACACCAGCTCAAGCAAATTCCAGGATTTTATGAAATCATGTAATGTATCATATTATATATACATTTGGCATGTGTTATAGTGTTAAATTATGGTTTGAGCCTTTCAGTGAGATGGACAAAAGTTTCAATGTTACATATTGCATATTGAGTTAAATGTTACAATGTTGCCATTTTTCTCTGTCTCACAATGGTACCAATACTAGCCTCATCTCAGATCTGTTTGTGCTCTTGCAAACTCCATTGCTCATTGTCAAGCCAAATCTGTTTGGCATGATAGCACAAACAGACTGGCACTCAGACTATGTTATCAATAGATAATCTGAGTAACACTGTTGCCATGATTTGTGGGAAAGTAGATTTAATCATCAAGACCACACAGGAAGTCCTAACATTAGTGGGGACTACATTTATATAATCCTAACTGTTGTCAAAAGGGAATAATTCCTGACAGAGTTAGGCTTGTTTTTTAAATTTATCTGATCAACTTATTTTTATTATACTTTTTACTATGTTGACAGCTGATGGATGTTAGCCTATAGCTTTCATTCCCATGCATAAGCTCTCAATTGTATACTGTAAAGAGAATCAATTAGCAGGCCTCACTATGTGATACGCCTCCTGCAATGTTCGCAGTCTGTCATGGACAGAACACAGAACCAGCATGCAGATGACATTGCCCACTGAGTCAACATTTACTTCGCCCATGTCCTCGCCCGACGCGTCGAGAAAGCTTTCGAACGTTCAGTGGTCATTGACAGCCAGGCTCTTTTGCAGATAGCCTACTTCTCGAAGTGAAGATTGGGGTCAGTGCAAATCACCTTGCAACCAGATGGGTAGAACTCAAAGTAGGCCCCGGTTCCGCAGCCAATCTCGTAAATGTTTCATGAACATTTGATCCTTTCCTCCGCTCCTGGCTGCATGTGATGCCATAGAAATAGAATGAATAGAATGGGCGTCCCCATTCAAGTCAATGATGGCATAATGGGAGGACTGGCTCCCATTGCGAGTATACCCATAGGAGCAAAGCAGGAAGCAAAAACAGGAAGTGTACCCATCAATATGTGCTGTGATTTGTTGATTCAACTCAACTGACATTACAAAAAATATGCAATGCATTTGTTACGTTATAGCCTTATTATGAAATTGATTAAATTGTTTTTTCCTCATCAATCTACACACAATACCCCATAATGACAAAGCAAAAACAGTTTTCTCAAATTTTTTGCAAATGTATTACAAATAAAAAATGAAATCACATTTACATAAGTATTCAGACTCTTTACTCAGTACTTTACTCAGAAGCACCTTTGGCAGCGATTAAAGCCTTGAGTTTTCTTGGAAATTATGCTACAAGCTTGCCACACCTGTATATTGGGAGTTTCTCCCATTCGTCTCTGCAGATCCTCTCAAGCTCTGTTAGGTTGGATGGGGATGGTCACTGCACAGCTATTTTCAGGTCTCTCCAGGGATGTTTGATTGGGTTCAAATCTGGGCTCTGGCTGAGACCCTCAAGGATATTCAGAGACCTGTCCCGAAGCCACTCCTGCATTGTCTTTGCTGTGTGCTTAGGGTCATTGTCCTGTTGGAAGGTGAACCTTCATCCCCAATCTGAGGTCCTGAGAGCTCTGGAGCAGGTTTTCATCAAGGATCTCTCTGTACTTTGCTCCGTTTATCTTTCCCTCGATCCTGACTAGACTCCCAGTCCCTGCCGTTGTAAAACATCCCCATAGCATGATGCTGCAACCACCATGCTTCACCGTAGGAATGGTGCCAGGTTTCCTCCAGATGGGATACTTTGCATTCAGGCCAAAGAGTTCTATCTTGGTTTCATCAGACCAGAAGAATCTTGTTGATCTACCCCGATTGCTTAGTTTGGCTGGGTGGTCAGCTCTAGGAAGAGTCTTGGTGGTTCCAAACTTCTTCTACTTAAGAATGATGGAGGCACTATTTTATTGGGGGCCTTCAATGCTGCATACATTTTTTGGTACCCTTCCCCAGATCTGTGCCTCAACACAATCCTGTCTCGGAGCTCTACGGACAATTCTTTCAACCTCATGGGAGTTTTTTTCTCTGACATGCACTGTCAACTGGGGGACCTTAATTTAGATAGGTATGTGACTTCCCAAATCATGTCCAATCAATTTAATTCACCACAGATGGACTCCAATCAAGTTGGAGAAACATCTCAAGGAGGATAAATCGAAGCAGAATGCACCTGAGCTCAATTTGAGTCTCATAGCAAAGGGTCTGAATACTTATGCAATCAAGGTATTTCAGTTTTTATTTTTGTAAAAAATGTGTAAAAACCTTGAAAAACCTGTTTTCACTGTCATTATGGCGTATTTTGTGTAGATTTATGAGGGAAAAATAGAAAAAAAGTTAAGCGGTCTGATTACTTTCCGAATATATTGCGGAAATCCCATGGCAGAGTGTCTATAGCCTAATACTTTAAAAAGCTCACATAATTGCTGTCACAAACACCACAGAGTTGTCACTGACTAGTTGGATATTCAATTCCCAGTGAGCAAAACATTTCTGTACTTACAGACTTCATAGAAATTCATTTTTATCAGGGTTTTCCTTTGGTGGACCATATTTTCTGTGACTGTTATCAATAAAACTCATGAATGCAACTGTTTATGTCAAATTGTTCTACGTGTAACCCTGGTTGTCCCGAATAAAAAATGCTAAAACACATCATTGTGAGGTTAAATGTAAGGGCTGGACATGTGGATATATGAAAGTCAGATGAATAAAAATACGATTTTTGCTGGGATATCAGGACGTATATGTTTAATTCCCTCTCAGGTTTCCTTCTCATCAAGAGGAAGGGCATGCTTATATAATTCATGTTTAATGGTGGCTTCTTAGAAACCATGCACATTCAAATCGATTATATATTTAATCCTGGGAGATGGAGGTAATGTAACAGTTTTGTCATCCACTAAAACAAACCCACAAATCATCCATTTTAACTTTTGGATAACGAATTATACGATAGTCTTCTTAACTATTAGTTCAATAACTTTGTTTCATTTTGTTTTGCGATCTTACGGTCCCTGGGCCGTTTTCAAACCAAAGGCATTTACCGACACTCCCTAACAATTTGCTGAGAGTCATCAATTATGCAGGGTACCCGCACGCACTGGGAAGGGAGTTAGCAGCAACAATATGGCGACAGCCGCAGTTTCTCCCGAATCTTTTGGACATCTGCAGTTCAGTGCCGGCTGTCTGGATTTCTGTTAATGCGGGAAAAGTAAGTAAATATCCTGTTGTCTTGTCAGGCTGGGTTTTGGTGGAGGATGAACCATGCATGCTACTTCCCTGTCTACAACTGCACCCCAATGCCGCAGAGCGGTCCCCCTCAGCATCTTTTATCCTCGCGTTTGTGTATAGGGCTCCTTGTCAAAGCTTGGGCAAATATGCATGGAAAACCAAAATTAAATGTATGGATTACTTTCTTTAGCTGAAAAGATGAGCTTATACTGCGGAAAGGGGTGGCAATTGTTAAAGCAGGTAAATTGGGGTGTTGGCCTGCCTCTGAACGGAATGAGATTTCAATGTGTCAAAATATACATGGAGCCCTAAAAAGTACCGGTATGCGCTTTGAGTCAATGTATATTCTCAACACCCTAATCCTTTGTAAGATAATTTAACTGTAATTGTGATAGTTTTACCCCTCTTGCACAGCACCCCACCCTCACTCGATTACCCCTCCCCTTGCAGTACTCATTTTAAGGTTCTATTACGTGAGATAGGTAGGCTATGCCTCAGTTTTGGCAGTTGAAGAGGGACCGCGGTACCCCTCCCCATATCTTTACAGCCCCATCCCCAAATAGAGGTGGAAATAAATGTCCACGATGGTGTTATAACCCTTACATGTTCATTTTAGGAACCTTATCGCACCTAGGCAGCCTTCTCGGGTGTGGTACTAAAATACAGCCGTCAATGGTTTTTGTGGAGCATAACAAAACACATTATCAAAATAATAGTAATGTATACAATTGACCTACCTCGGGTAGAGATTCTTTTGGAGCAACACAGTTAAATGAATGACAGCCTAGAATTTCTACCATCACTGCACGTTTTCAAGTGGTATTATGGCTCTGTCATAGAAGCCTACCCAGAAGCATCCTCTTTACTGCAGTATTTTAGTAAAGGCTTTGGCCCACACGCCAGGACAAGGCACGCGCGTGTGTGTAAACAGTGCATGGACTACAATACAAAGTAAGACTGATAGACCATACAGTTGAAACGTTATTACCAGTTTATAACAAATAGGCCAAAAGAATGCGCATTTTTTTTACCTTGCTTAACTCTTTTACATGTAATATGTGGTTGATCAAGTAATAGCTTGTAATGACAACTTTTTGAGGAGGAAATCCACTCATCATTTAATCGATTGTTGTCCTGACATGGGAAACATGAATCGTTTTCTGAATGCCTTCCATTGTTGGCTGTAGTTTAGGGTACCCTGTTCATTCATAGATGTGTGCCACAACACTGAAAGCACACCATGACTATATTGTGTTTATATTTGTGTATATAGCCTATTCCAATCCACAGTGCTTTCATTCAGTAGCCTATCCAGTCGATGCTATATTAGGAACTACCAATTAGCTTTTTTTATTGAATTATGTGTGCCACTAGCATTTGGTGACGCTACAGAGGCACACTAGTCCCTCACTAGGCTATCGCATGCTGCTGCTAACCTCCACAGGCCGTGTAGACTCCTCTATCCAGTTGCGTTTCTCTCCCCAATCGATCTTCACTCCTCTGCCCCTCCTCTTCAGTTCAGTCTCCACGATGTCCAGTGTTCTCAGTTTCATATTCCTTAACTCCCCTCTCAATAACGGAATGCAACAGTTGCGATAAATAGTTCAGTTACAGGCGTCAAACACTTCAAACGCTTCAAACACACCACCAGAGTCATTGCATTTTGGTACACCAGAATTACATTAATTTCCAATGAACCGCTGCGTTGGTCTTGCAGCATTGCGTTGCAGGGGCAGTTGCAGTGCGTTCGGTGTGGTGCATACGTTGGATATATCGAACAAATGCGCCAAACTGTATGCTTAGACGGCTTGACAGAAATGGTAGCAGAAGGTGAATGTTGAACTTTTGTTGTATACATATCCAGATGATGCTGCGTACTATTTTGCGCAAGAACGCTGTCGGTGTGTTCGAAGCGGGCGTTTGGATGTCTTTTCTTGGCATAGAGGACACATGCGTAGAGGACTCCAGCGAGCGCTTCGTTTGAGGCTGCATCAGTGGTGCTGAAAGGAACAGCGACAGGCAGTGGGATCGAAGGAGACGGTGCTGCTGCGGCTTCCAGAAGCCACTGGAGTTTTTCTAACATTCGGTTTCATGCGATTAACAATCCTCACAATGGACTAATCATTCGTCTGTCTGTAGAAAATGTGAACGGGTGTTACAATTATGCTATTGGTAAATACACATGTTTATTGGGTTTGAATGTCCGGGATGAAATTAGGAACAGCATGCACTCGCAGCGAATGAATAGACACGTGAGTAGCCTTAATTTTTTAAATGAAATATTTTGCATCACAGGGTGATTCTTCTTGAAATGTGGTTGGCTATTGCAATGACATGGTTTACCTGCAGCCCGAATGAGAACATAATGAATCGTCTTGATTTACTTGATACATTCCCTTTAGAAAAGCCGGTGGGACAGCTCCTCTATGCCATCATTAGTAGGCCTAAATGAGGTCCCTGTATGTCCTGTGTTGCATTGGTGTTTGTTATTCACCTTGAAAGTAGATAAATTAATGTAGCATTTGTGGAAGGAGACTTGGAGGTTGCGTTGGGTTACTTAAAACGCCGACTTAATTTCCTAGTGGTACAATCTCTGAGGTCAGTGGTTTAGGTTAGAAGGATTTTCATGGTTTGTCTTGTTTCTTTATGAAAGCGATTAGCTGCCCAAACTCAATTGGAAATGCAAATGGTCAAATGTTAAATCAATATCATGTTAGCAATTTCCTAAATGTTTATGCATTTTATGACAAAATGCAAATTTGAATGAAAAAAAAATATTGCTGTATAATTTTCATGATTGAGTATGTATGATGCCTGCCAATTAGAAAAATACATCGCAAAGTATGTTTAATATTTCATTTCCATGGTAGGCCTACTATCCAGTACGACACACATTTAAAACCGAAATGTGAATGCTTAAATTACAAATAATTTCTCATTTTTGTTATTTCATGTCCTTGTGACAGCATGCATTGTGACAAAATAAAATTGTCAACTGCAATTGACAATTCTTTTTTATACGCTGTGTATTTTTAGACTGTCAATTATAATGATCAATCAAATTCAATCAATCAATTGCAATGCTTCCTTTTGCTATTTAGTTTCCCCATTGCTCATTTGCATTTTCATTTTTGATGTTAGACCTGTCATTCAAACGCTGTGGGCGGGATTTTGGTAAAGTGAGGGGAAAAAGGTTGTCTGGGCTTGCTAGCTATGCCCAGACAGTAATGCCGGTGCTCTTAATTTCGTAAAAGTATTTCTGGATCAGAGAGGGAGAGGCAAAGCAGTGCTATAAACTGAATGACTCAGATGATATTTGTTGTGCTGGCTAGGACAGCTGGTGAGCAAGGAGTTCTCGGGAGGGGACACGGGGAGACAGACCGGGCATGGTGCTTACTGCAAGCTACCAGTACTTACTAGCAATGATGGCTAGTATATGTAGTTAGCGATGTAGGTTCGATACGTTATCTAGCTAGTTGGCTATGGTGAGAGGCAAGTCAACACATTTTAAGAGATGACTAGATGGACTTAACCTACTAAAATAATTCTGGTTCAACAAATAAAATACACATATTTTGACACTGACTATGTGTGAGAGAGCAAGCAGAGAAGGACCCCTTTGGCCATTAGTCTTTAAATGAGTCATTTGTGGGACAGTATTTAGAGAAACTGGTTTTCATGTCATGACACCATCAGGATATTCCCACAAGAGATAGGAAGCCCACCTGCCTGCTCTGCCCCTTCAGTACTGTGACACCATATTTTATTGAGCAGTACAGCTGTTCCTTGACTCAATACTGTTAAAGCTGTAAGCCAAAGTAAGAGATGAGCTTTGCACGAGCCTTTGCTTTTGCAAGCCACAATGGCTCATAGGAGCAGGAGCCTATCTCCTGTTTCTGTAGTGTGAGGCAGCTTGATGTACAAGTACACGCCCTGGATAGGACGCTCATCTATCTCTGGGCCTTACTCCCAATCTATCTTGAGTGCCAAGCAGAGATGCATCGGGTCCCATTTTTACAGTCTGGTATGACTTGACCAGCGATCCAACTGTCCAAACTTCAAATCTTAGGGAGGACGCTATAACTGAGTTGGTTATGAGCACTGAGTTGGTTATGCAATCCATAGGTATAGCTATATTGCATATTAAGTTGTTCCATGTCGACTGGAAAATGAGAGGCATGCACAATTATCAATCACAGATTATTTTATTTAGGGTATACCTTACCCTTTGTGGCCTGTGATAGAGACGTTGGCCTACAGGTAACAGTTATTATTGTTCTTAGAATCACTTGTTACTATCTACACAAAGTGTTCAACTACTGTAGGTTTCCTTGATAATGGTTTCCAACATATGATTGGCAGAACCTCATAATAGAGCAATAATATTTCTGTATTGTTAGTATTTTTGCAGAACATCTTATTGAACATGTGACTAATGGTAAGTGTGGCAATGCAATTTTGACTTCAAGCAGTTTAGCGACAATGTCTGCCCTCCTCTTCCACATCAGCACAGTTGTAAATATTAGTAGTATCTTTGGGGTAGAGGTCGACCGAATAATCGGAAAGGCTGATTAATTATGGCCGATTTCAAGTTTTCATAACAATCGGGAATCTGCATTTTTGGACGCTGATTATGGCCGATTACATTGAACTCCACGAGGAGACTGCGTGGCAGGCTGACCTCCTGTTACGAGAGTGTAGCAAGGAGCCAAGGTAAGGTGCTAGCTAGCATTAAACCTATCTTATAAAAAACAATCAATCTTAACATAATCACTAGTTAACTACACATGGCTGATGATATTACTAGTTTATCTAGCTTGTCCTGCTTTGCATATAATCAATGTGGTGCCTGTTAATTTATCATCGAATCACAGCCTACTTCGCCAAACGGGTGATGATTTAACAAGCGCATTCACGAAAAAAGCACTGTCTTTGCTCCAATGTGTATCTAACCATAAACATCAATGCCTTTCTTAAAATCAATATACAACTACATTAAAAAAAACTGCATATTTAGTTAATATTGTCTGCTAACTAATTTATTTTAACTAGGGAAATTGTATCACTTCTCTTGCGTTTTGTAAGCAGTCAGGGTATATGCAGCAGTTTGGGCCGCCTGGCTCGTTGCGAACTTTGTGAAGACCATTTCTTCCTAACAAAGACCATAATTTATTTGCCAGAATTGTACATAATTATGACATAACATTGAAGGTTGTTCAATGTAAGAGCAATATTTAGACTTAGGGTTTTCCGCCCATTCGATAAAATACGGAACGGTTCTGTATTTCACTGAAATAATAAACGTTCTGTTTTCGAAATGATAGTTTCTGGATTTGACCATATTAATTAAAAAAATATATATATTTTATTTTTATCCATTATTTTACCAGGTAAATTGACAGAACACATTCTCATTTGCAGCAACGGCCTGGGGAATAGTTACAGGGGAGAGGAGGGGGATGAATGAGCCAATTGTAAACTGGGGATTATTAGGTGACTGTGATGGTTTGAGGGCCAGATTTGGGAATTTAGCCAGGACACCGGGGTTAACACCCCTACTCTTACGATAAGTGCCATGGGATCTTTAATGACCTCAGAGAGTCAGGACACCCGTTTAATGTCCCATCCGAAAGACGGCAACCTACACAGGGCAGTGTCCCCAATCACTGCCCTGGGGCATTGGGATATTTTTTTAGAGCAGAGGAAAGATTGCCTCCTACTGCCCCTCCAACACCACTTCCAGCAGGATCTGGTATCCCATCCAGGAACTGACCAGGACGTATTTCTGTGTCTTTATTATATTCAAATTAAGTCTGTGATTTGATAGAGCAGTCTGACTGAGTGGTGGTAGGCAGTAGCAGGCTCGTAAGCATTCATTCAACCAGCACTTTCCTGCGTTTGCCAGCAGCTCTTCGCTGTGCTTCAAGCAATGTGCTGTTTATGACTTCAAGCCTATCAACTCCCGAGATTAGCCTGGAAATACTAAAGTGCCTATAAGAACATCCAATAGTCAAAGGTATATGAAATACAAATGGTATAGAGAGAAATAGTCCACCTAAAACTTCTTAAATAGGAACATTGAAGACCCCTGTTAAAAGGAGCCATCAGCTTTCATATGTTCTCATGTTCTGAGCAAGGAACTTAAACATTATATTTTTTACATGGCACATATTGCACTCTTACTTTCTTCTCCAACACTTTGTTTTTGCATTATTTAAACCAAATTGAACATGTTTCATTATTTATTTGCGACTAAATAGACTTTATTTACGTATTATATTAAGTTAAAATAAAAGTGTTCATTCAGTATTGTTGTAATTGTCTTAATTACAAATATATATTTAAAAATCGGCCGATTAATCGGTATAGGGGTTTTTTGTGGGTCCTCCAGTAATCGGTATCGGTATCGGCATTGAAAAATCATAATCGGTCGACCTCTACTTTGGGGATGATATTCCTTCTCCGTTTCTATCAGCTATGGAGACAGGTCATCAGCCAGAACCCCCTGTGAAAAAGGAGCACAAATTATTCAAAAAGGTTAGAATGGATGGAAAACCTAAAACAGATGATCAATTCACAACTCATGATAGGTTCCTCTACAGCCGTTGCTTCCCATTGGAAAGCATCCTTACCTGTGGGCAGCTTGCTGGAGGGGGCAGCTTGCTGGAGGGGGCATTAATAAAAAATGTCACATACAAGAATTCAGTGGGGGAGGATCATGGGACTACAATATGAATAAAAATATATTTTTATTCTACTGTGGATACCATATTGTAGAGGAGTAGTTCCCAAACTGTGGATGCAGGAATGCCCACATGCAGGAACACCCGAATTGCATCCTTCTTGATGTAACAAATTTGATTGATCATTCAAATCAAATGCTGCATTTTGACTGTCTTAAACCACAGAGTATGGAAATGCATTGTCAATTGAGAATTATTTTTATTTTTGCCCCTCCGATCCTACCAATACTCTTTTTTTTGGATGGAGAGGAGGAGTGAGAGGCAACGATGACAATAAAACATCTAGCTGAACGTGAAGCAAAGACAATGACCCAACGAGTGGGCCTATATTGATTATGGTGAATAACTTCAAACCTATATGTTGGATGCTTCACTTCATTCTTCCACCTAACATACCTGAGCCATATAGGCAAGCTGGAAAACCATTATTGCATGGTTCCAATGTTCTGGACAAAGGATATTTTTATTGATTGAGTGTGAAAGCACACAATCATCAACTTTTTCCTTTGTGCCATGATTCATGAATTAGTCATGAAATGGAGCCTAACCACTATAACATGCACTGCAATGTTAATGATGATGATTATTGAAAATGTAGCTATATCAGATAAGACAATATACATTAAACAACAGACTAACAGTTAAGTGCTTACTCCCAATGCAAAAAAAATCAATAATAATAGTAGAAAAAAACAAGGAATAAATACACAATGAGAAATGATAGCTTGGTTATATACATGGGATAAAAATAATAACATCATACAGGTACGCTGTAATATATTGGCACACTTCATTCACCGTTTCTTCTCTAATAAGTTCACATTTAAAACAAGGTTTGGTGTTCCCACGTGTATTTGTTTGAATTACAACCGCACAGGACCGAGAAAATTTTTTCTAAAATTGAGACCGAAACGGAAGAAGGTTCTGAAGGACCCATGTATGGATTAAGATGCCATAGTTCCTACTACTTCGGAGTCAGAATGTGGTTACAAATGGAATATCTTATTAAGATACGTTATGTAAGGTTTTTCAGAGAGAGATAGAGAGAGAGACTCCTAAAGATCAAACATTAGTCAGATAATCCAGACAGACACTTAACAGAGTTCCCTCCATCCAGAAGCAGCACAGGTCACCTGGGACAAGGGAAGAGCCCATGCAGCAGACAGACATACAGACAGACACAAAGGGCTGAAGGGGGACATTCATTTTCCTCCCTGTAGGGTCATCAACAGGCCAACCAGGCCACATCCGAGTCACCATGAATGAATGAATGAAGTAGATTGGAGACACAGCTCTCTGTTATACCGTCAATGGCAGCCCTGATTTATGTAGCATTTATTTGTATGAGGAGAGAGAGGAGAGAGAGGAGAGAGAGAGAGAGAGAGAGAGAGAGAGAGAGAGAGAGAGAGAGAGAGAGAGAGAGAGAGAGAGAGAGAGAGAGAGAGAGAGAGAGAGAGAGAGAGAGAGAGAGATGGCTCTGGTTCCAAATGGTTGCACATCCATTAGTCTGGATGCCTTGCTTTGTTGGCTCCATCTCTGACAGAGATATAAAATTCCACCCTGTCTCAGGCTTAGGGAGAAACACAGACAGACAGACAAGACTCAACCCAGCAATGAGTCTTGTTAATAAGCACTATAATAAAATATAAAGTAGACATTTAATTTGTCTCGTTGTTAGTTCTACCATCTCATTTGAACTAAAAGAGACCTGAGTTTTGTTCCATTTGATTCTACCCAAGGTGATATTATAAATGAGATCATTATTACTTTTTCCATTTTGAAACTTGATAGTAGGACAGGCTGTTTACCCAAATGCTGAACTGCTGTCTTTTTTACTTAAATCATGACCAAAGTTCTTAGTGAAAATGGATGTTTTCTCAACTTGAATTTCATTAGAGATATGGAGTTGTCAGCATTTATACCTTATATCCTGTCTCTATTTCCCCTCTCTCTCTCTCTCTCTCTCTCTCTCTCTCTCTCTCTCTCTCTCTCTCTCTCTCTCTCTCTCTCTCTCTCTCTCTCTCTCTCTCTCTCTCTCTCTCTCTCAGAGCCGGATGTCCTGAATGAAATTTAAATAAAGCGGAAATATCTGTAGGATGAAAACATGGCCGCGCCCGGTCTCGCACCCCCAGGACCTGACAGCTTCAAGCAGTTCACCCCCGAGTCGCTCCGTAACATCGAGGAGCGCCAATTCCAGGAGAAGATCAAGAAGAAGCCCAAGCCCAAGTCGGACAGCAGTCACCGCGAGGAAGAAGAGGAAGAACCCATGCCCAACGGTGATCTGGAGGCTGGGAAGTCCCTTCCCTTCATCTACGGGGACATCCCTAATGGGCTGGTGGCGGTACCACTGGAGGACTTGGACCCCTATTATATGAATGAGAAAGTGAGTTCCTCACCACTCAATCCCACACAGGGCTAGGCACTCCCTTCTAGTGAGGAAATGTTAGGGGTTAGAGGGAAATTGGTACTGGTATGAGATCTGTTTAGAAAAATAACAAATGGATTGTACTATACTCACATCTTTATAGCTTGCCTTTTAAATGCATTCTGCTTATAACTGTGTTTGTTTTATGTCCTGATGTGTGGCCCCTATATTATGCTTTTAACCAAGTTTATGAATAAGATTTTATGCTTATGGGGTAAGCACATTTAGAATCAAACTGTTTTTAGGAAACCTGATTCAGAGAGTAAGAAGCCCACTCTTATTAGACAAAAGGGAGGTTTGTGCATCGTTGTACCAGCCATGAAGAAAGGGATATGGCTGAGTGAACAGCAAAGGTGACCTTGTGGTATGGTATTGCTCTTTTAATAGTTTGACCACTGGGAGAGTTGATTAGAACTAGTCAATGCTTATGAAGCGTCACATAGAGCTCATAGGTACGTTATGAATGTGCTGGCTATCACAGTCGCCAGGAAGATGCAGGTACTGTAGATCCTGTAACTCTGCAGTGAAGGTCTGGAGTTCTGGACCGCAGTTCTCTTTGGTAATGCTTCTGTAGTCTTATGTGTTGATTGATGCTCTGTATTGGTGCACTTACTGTGCATATGCTGGTGGATGCTGGCAGCAGAGATGGGGACTAGTAGCCCTCTGAAAATGTATTATTAGTCCTCCTGCTAATTGAATTTGTTAGTGACAGTCTGCATGCATGTGTTTTCTGGGTTTCTGTTTTCTTGGAATGTGTGTGTGTGTGTGTGTTTGTGTGCATTTTTTCGGTTTAGTGTATGTGTTTTCCTCTTCACATTTTCCTACATACAATTAGTACATCTTTATAGTCTTCTTCCATGTGATCCCTTTTCCCTGCCTCACTGTACCACTTTGAAGGAGGTAGCTGCTGTTTTGGTCCCTTTCTACTTGTTTATCTTTTGCATGACTTCCCTAAGGTGGTTAGAGCGTTGGGCCAGTAACCAAAAGGTTCGAATCCCCGAGCTGACAAGGTCAAAATCTGACCTTCTGCCACTGAGCAAGGCAGTTAACCCACTGTTCCCCGGGCGCCAAAGACGTGGATGTCGTTTATGGCAGCTCCCTGCACCTTTCTGATTCAGAGGGGTTGGGTTCAATGCGGAAGACACATTTCAGTTGAACGCATTGTTGTACAACTGACTAGGTATCCCCCTTTCCCTAAGGTCCCTGCTAAATGTGTGAAACTTTTTGGTATTTAGGAGGTGGTAAAATGACCAGGAGTGAAGCATAGCATTTGTGTGTTATGTCCAGCTTTGTTCAGACTGCAAAAGGAGGAGGATGTCATAGACTGACTAACCCATTACAAGAAGGAGCTCTAAGGCGAAACAAGCTATACTTACTGTACTGTGTATCTACACTACAGTATCTGTGATGTTGGAGTGATATGTCCCATTGTTCCTGACCAGGCGTTTATCTCGCGCATTCGTTCTTTGAGGAGCGTACATGCTCCTTCATGCAACTCCTTCTTAAGACATATTGTGATAACTTCCACAGTTATATCATACACTATATATATTTTTTTAAATTTATTTTTTTACATTTTTAAAATTTTTATTTCACCTTTATTTATCCAGGTCGGCCCGTTGAGAACAAGTTCTCATTTACAACTGCGACCTGGCCAAGATATAGCAAAGCAGTGCGACACAAACAACAAAACAGAGTTACACATGGAATAAACAAATGTACAGTCAATAACACAATAGAAAAAAAATATATATACAGTGTGTGCAGATGAGGTAAGATTAGGGAGGTAAGGCAATAAATAGGTCGTAGTGGCGAAGATTACAATATTGCAATTAAACACTGGAGTGATAGATGTGCAGATGATGAATGTGCAAGTAGAGATACTGGGGTGCAAAGGAGCAAAGAAATTATAATAACAATATGGGGATGAGGTAGTTGGATGGGCTATTTACAGATGGGCTATGTACAGATGCAGTGATCTGTGAGCTGCTCTGACAGCTGATGCTTAAAGTTAGAGAGGGAAATATGTGTCTCCAGCTTCAGTGATTTTTGGAATTCGTTCCAGTCATTGGCAGCAGAGAACTGGAAGGAAAGGCGGCCAAAAGAGGAATAGGCTTTAGGGGTGACCAGTGAAATATACCTGCTGGAGCCTGTTTTACGGGTGGGTGCTGCTATGGTGACCAGCGAGCTGAGATAAGGTGTGGCTTTACCTAGCAAAGACTTATAGATGACCGAGAGCCAGTGGGTTTGGCGGCAAGTATGAAGCGAGGGCCAGCCAACGAGAGCATACAGGTCGCAGTGGTGGGTAGTATGTGAGGCTTTGGTGACAAAACGGATGGCACTGTGATAGACTGCATCCAATTTTCTGAGTAGAGTGTTAGAGGCCTTTTTATAAATTACATCGCCAAAGTCAATGATCGGTAGGATAGTCAGTTTATCGAGGGTATAATTGGCAGCATGAGTGAAGGATGCTTTGTTGCGAAATAGGAAGCCGATTCTAGATTTAATTTTGGGTTGGAGATGCTTAATGTGAGTCTGGAAGGAGAGTTTACAGTCTAACCAGACACCTAGGTATTTATAATTGTCCACATATTCTAAGTCAGAACCGTCCAGAGTAGTGAGGCTGGACGGACAGGTGCGGGCAGCGATCTGTTGAAGAGCATGCATTTAGTTTTACTTGCAATTAAGAGCAGTTGGAGGCCACGGAAGGAGAATTGTATGGCATTGAAACCCGTCTGGAGGTTAGTTAACACAGTGTCCAAAGAAGGGCCAGAGGTATACAGAATGGTGTCATCTGTGTAGAGGTGGATCAGAGAATCACCAGCAGCAAGAGCGACATCATTGATGTATATAGAGAAAAGAGTCGGCCCGAGAATTAAACCCTGTGGCAAGCCCATAGAGACTGCCAGAGGTCCGGACAACTGGCCCTCCGATTTGACACACTGAACTCGGTCTGAGAAGTAGTTGGCGAAACAGGCGAGGCAGTCATTTGAGAAACCAACCATATATATACACTACTGTTCAAATTTTGGGGTCACTTGTTTTTGAAAGAAAAGCACATTTTCTGTCCATTTAAAATAACATCAAATTTATCAGAAATACAGTGTAGACACTGTTATTGTTTTAAATGACTATTGTAGCTGGAAACGGCTGATTTGTTATAGAATATCTACATAGGTGTACAGAGGCCCATTGTCAGCAATCATCACTCCTGTGTTCCAATGGCACGTTGTGTTAGCTAATCCAAGTTTATCATTTTAAAAGGCTAATTGATCCTTAGAAAACCCTTTTGCAATTATGTTAGCACAGCTGAAAACTGTTGTACTGATTAAGAAGCAATAATACAGGCCTTTAGACTAATGTGTATCTGGAGCATCAACATATGTGGGTTTGATTACAGGCTCAAAATGGCCAGAAACAAATAACTTTCTTCTGAAACTCATCAGTCTATTCTTGTTCTAAGAAATGAAGGCTATTCCATGCGAGAAATTGCCAAGAAACTGAAGATCTCGTATAACACTCCCTTCACAGAACAGTGCAAACGGGCTGTAATCAGAATAGAAGGAAGAGTGGGAGGCCTTGGTGCTCAACTGAGCAAGATGACAAGTACATTAGCGTGTCTAGTTTGAGAAACAGACACCTCACAAGTCCTCAACTGGCAGCTTTATGAAATAGTACCAGTAAAACACTCAGCGTCAACAGTGAAGAGGCGACTCCGGGATGCTGGCCTTCTAGGCAGAGTTCCTCTGTCCAGTGTCTGTGTTCTTTTGCCCATCTTAATCTTTTATTTTTATTGGCCAGTCTGAGATATGGCTTTTTCTTTGCAACTCTGCCTAGAAGGCCAGCTTCCCGGCGTCGCCTCTTCACTGTTGCCGTTGAGACTGGTGTTTTGCGGGTACTATTTAATGAAGCTGCCAGTTGAGGACTGTCTCAAACTAAACACTCTAATGTATTTGTCACCTTGCTCAGTTGTGCACCGGGGCCTCCCACTACTCTTTCTATTCTGGTTAGGGCCAGTTTGCGCTGTTCTGTGAAGGGAGTAGATGCACCAGATACTCAACCAGTCTAAAGAAGGTCAGTTTTATTGCTTCTTTAAATCAGCATAACAGTTGTCTGCTGTGCAAACATAAACTGCCTCACAACTGCCTCACAGTGTATCATGATTTAGGGCAGCAACCACATATGCCCCACTTGGTATGCATACACATCACATATTATCGCATCCCCTACCAGCCCAGGACACCAGTTCAGTTCCCCTTTCATTTTAGGCTCTGCCCCCTCTCCCCTCAGCTTCCACCCTCAGTGTAGTCCTAGCCTGGGTCTGTCCTTATAGGGCAGGATAAGAGAGGAGGGGGTGGCTGCACCTCGAGGTGCTGGGTGTTCTAGCCTGTAAGAGAATCTGGGGCCCGCAGGGCTATAGAGACCCATTCAGCACAATCGTCCCCGGGACACAGCCAGTCACACAAGGTGTGTGTGTACTCTGCCTCCTTCCGAGTTTGTGTGTACCCATTCTGTTTTAGTATGTGTGCCTCCTGTGATCTAAAAATCCATGGACTTCTACAGTGGCAGCCATAGGAGGGGTGATGGTGTGGTACAATAACCCCTCCTCCTTCATCCCCTCTTCCTTACCCCTTTGCCCTGGCCTATCGGTTATGCTTAGCGCTCTCCTTCTCCTGCCTCTGCTCCCTTCCTCCATTGATATCCTCTCCTCCCTGTCCTTAAGGAGGGACAGAGGTAGACTCGTACATCGGGTGGTGGTCAGGGCTCCCTCATGCACATCTCTCTCATGTCTGGAGTTGCGTCTCTGTCCTCCCTCCCTAGATCCCTGTGTGTGTGTGCTTGTGTAAGAGTGAATGAGTGTGTGTGTGTATGCATGTATGCTGTGACACCTCTCTCTCACTCTGCCCTGCCAAGGTCAGTTACCTTTATCTCGCATACCGTAGGTCGTGCTGTGTGTGTGTGTTTGTTTTTCACACTTTGAAAAATACACACACTATGCTATTTTCAAATTAAACACAATACCATGCTCTTCTTAAAGCTACACACACAGGACAATCGGCACCCCTCCTCCTCAGCCATCCAGAGCATTTTACTACCTACCTTCCTCCCCTTTCTCATCCACACCTATGCCTTTTATGACACTTATGGGAGCCCTGGCATACATATTCATGTGTCGCCTCAATACCTCCTCCTCAATCTCGCTACCTCTCCTCTCTAGGTTTTTCATCATCTGCTCTACTTGACCGCCAATTCCCCCCTCCCCTCCTTCTCTCCCCACTTCAAGCTTACGTGTGACCATGTGGTGTGTGTGTGTCAGTGTGTGTCTGTGTGTGTGTGTTGCCGTCAGCTGCAGTGAAATCGAATCACAGCACTTAAGCACCAAGTAAAGGGGGAGGGGGAGGGGAAGAGAGAGAGGGGTGGGTGGGTGGACTGGTGAGGGGAAGTGTAGTTGCTGCTGTTCCTGTTCTCCCCTAACTGTGATGGGGGAGAGGATAGGAATGGAGAGGAAAGGAAGAGGAGTGGAGGAGAAAAGTGGAGGAAAGAGGAGAGGACTGAATGGGCATCTGAAATGTCTGGAGTGATTAGGAAGGCTAAAAGCTTCAGGAGTTACACAGGTTGTGTATGTGTGTGTAAGTGTGTGTAAGTGTGTGCTTGCGTGCAAGCGTTTGTGCGCGCATGTGAGAGAGTGTGACATTGTGTGTGTGAGTGTGTGTGTGTTGGAGATGGGGTTCAATTTAAGTTGTACAAGTGCTTGTGTATGGGAGGAGTCTCAGAGAACTCTGTGTATATGTGTCAGACAAATGTCCAGGGCCTGAGGGTATACTACAAAGCAGAAGCAAGGAGTTAGCCAGCTAACTTGCCTAAATAACCTGAAATAACTTTACATTTATTTGAAATATATTCTTTAAACTTGCCATGGTCTAATTCACTCAACAACCAGCAGCACATATCGAAGTTTAGCTTTCCTACTGAATCAGAAAATGAATAGTTATTGTTATCAAAGTTTATCAAAGTTAACTGGCTAACTCATTGATCTTGCTTTGTAGTATACTCCTCGAGAGGCTACACTCTTAGAAAAAAGGTGCTATCTGGAACCTAAAAAGGTTCTTTGGCTGTCCCCATATGATAATACTTTGAAGAACCCTTTTTGGTTCCAGGTAAAAACCACAGAGTGTTCTACATGGAACCCAAAATGGTTCTTCTACCTGCAACCAAAAATGGTTATCCAATGGGGACAGCCAAGAACCCCTTTTTCTAAGAGTGTAGATAGAAATGTTAAACTAGGCAATACTGCAGTATTGGATGTTCCATACAGCAAACATAGCCTATTTAGCATCTGCAGTAAATTTAGCCTGGTTGTCAGATCCGTTTGTGCTTCAGACAACTATGCCTCTCCTCTGTTGGTTGTTATTTGACATCATTACGAAGACAAGCTCACTAAGCTGAAACAGGTCTGGTGTAGCGTTGACCCTTGTTAACCATTCTATCTCTATGGTGTAACCAGTGTCTCTCCTGCTAGTCATTCTATCTCTATGGTGTGTATAGCATTGAACCTAGCTTGTCATTCAATCTCTATGGTGTTACCAGCATCTCTCCCACATGGCAGGCTTCTGTGGTACCAAAAAGACTGGCTGAATAGCAGACTGACTGGTCATTTCCACGGGCTGCTGCTGATCACACAGAGACAGGGAATAGCCAGAATATGGCCTTTATACACTGCTAGCATTAACCATAGCTGGGTCCCATGTTGGTGACTTCACCCGCTTCCTATCACGCCATGACTTGTATTTTAAAGAGGCACATTTGGGAGTGGGAAGTTATTACATTATGATCCCCTCTTTCGTCTCTCTCTCTCTCTCTCTCTCTCTCTCTCTCTCTCTCTCTCTCTCTCTCTCTCTCTCTCTCTCGTACTCTCTCTGGGGTGTAGTAAATTAGAGCGAGGGCTAGGCTTTAGTGCTCTGTCTGAGTCCTTAGTGTCTGATGACACAGCATTCTTCTGTACTGGTCTGAGGAGGAGAGGGGGAGGGAGTGAGGCAGGAAGGGAGGGAGGGAGGGGGGAGCACATCACACTGCACGGGAATGATGCTCAATGGAGTTGGACTGGCTATGTAGTTACATATGTGTACCAGGTAGGGAGGGAGTGTGTGAGGGAGGGGAGGGATAATGATGTGTTAGCATAAATGCTGGTTGTATAAATACCAGCCGGTAGGTTAAGTATAGGGTACATTTTACAGACAGTAATCGGTGACCGTCAACTCTGTATGTGTTAATGCACACGTCTATTAGCCAGGGTTTGCGATGGCTTGTCTCACTGAATGTTTCTGTTTTTGAAGGTCATTGAAGTCTTGGACTATGATTTCATTGCTGAGTTCAGATGTTTAAAGAACAGTCTATGTTAACCCCTCCAGCTGTGGTACTATGTTGTAGCCTACAGAGATGCTCCCCCCTCCCTCGGTGATCTACTTTTTATTGTTTCCTCTGCATAACCCTGTCATCTCTTTCTCTCTTTCTCTGCTGCATGCTGCCTACCCATCCCTCCCTCCCCCCTCCCTCTACCCATACATCTCTGCTTTGGCTCTCTCCCCTATGCAGCCCT